>NW_006921930.1:3291043-3302768 GCF_000298275.1 Orycteropus afer afer
AAAAACTACTGCCATCAAGTCAATTCTGACACAAAGCAACCCCTTAAAAAAGAGTAGAACCATCTCACAAGGTTTCCAAGGCTATAAATCTTTATGGAAGCAGACTACCTCATCTTTCTCTTGCGAAGTTCCTGGTGGGTTTAAACCAATGAACTTTTGATTAGCATCTGAATTCTTTAAATCACTGTGCCACCAGGACTCCTTTGCTTATACTTAGGTGTCTTCCAAACTCTAGGGCCATCCTGAGGAGAAGAAATCCTAATTTTTTTTTAAGTTTTTGAATCCTTAGAGCTTTGGTTGGTATAGTAGAGGGTCAGTGAAGAAGAGGAAGACACAGTGACTACAAAGATAGGCTCAAGCATAGCAAGGATTGTGAGGATGGCGCAGGACTGGCCAGTGTTTTGTTCTGTTGTTCATGTGGTTGCTATGAGTCGGAGATGACTCAACAGCACCTAACAAAAACAACAGCACTTTGCTGTGTCTGTCTATGCAATAAAAGACTGACCTTGGCCAAAGAAAGGTTGCATTGCGGGAATTACAATTAATGTCACGGAACAAAATGTGTACAAATTGTTGAGTAGACAACTAAGTTACACTCAAGCCACAATAAAAATTTATTAAAAAAAAAAAAAAAAAGGCAAGTTTGGCCTCTTGCTGTCAGTGTCTGTGTGGTAACCTGTAAACCCTTGGAATGTCCTGCCTTATGGGAAAAATGTCTTTCTTTATGTGGCATCCTTGGGTCATGCCTTATAGTCTATGCTAACAAAGTGACTTATGATGGTTTTGGCCAATAGAGTGACCAAGTGTCTTTGTTGGAGACTAAGGATGTTCCTGGAATATGGGGGTTTTAAGTGATAAAACCATTTAAATTTGACCTGTGGAAAAGATGGAGATTAAGTTTAGTTATGTTGGTGGTCAGTCATGTCTACATGGCCAACCTCCAATAAACACTCTGGGCATCAAGGCTCAGGTAATCTTCCCTGGTTGCTAATACTTCACGTGTATTTTCCAACATTATTGCTGGAAGAAATACTTGCTCCTTTCAAAATTCTCCTGGGATAAGACAATTGGAAGTTCTGTGCCTAGTCTTGCCTGGGCACTGCCCTATGCACCTTTTTCTGTTTCTGATTTTAATCTGTATTCTCTCACTATAAGAAACTATAAATGTGGGTAAAACAATTTTGCTGAGTTAAATGAGTTCTTCAAATGAGTCATTGAACCTTAGGGTGTAGTCTTGTGAACCACCTGAAATGTGCTAACACATGACAATTTTCCAAATGTTTTTTTTGAATAAATACTTGCTGGGAATACCAGGAATCAATTAAATTATACTCATGTTGTGAGTATCAGTGTCAATATAAAGACTTTCTAAATCTATGAAGTTATGTATTATTAGATTTTATTCATATTTGATAGCATATATGTTCTGAGTATATGTTCTTCAAACACTCTTTCTTTCAGCACTTTAATCTTTTTATGCCTACCAGAGGCCTATGCTTATGACACATCATATTTCATACCTTAGAAAAGTACATTTTTTTTTTTTTTCATTGATTTTGAAGATAGCCATCTGGATTTCACTCAACTTCAGATAATGTGAAGGATAAGACATTTGAAAACCTGTCAAATATAATTACAGAGTGTAGCAGTCCTTTCAGCAATGGGACTGGTTCAGTGTTTATTTTTGAAACACGCCTGCTCTAATATACAGTGCTTGAGTTCTCCAAGTGCTTCAAGATATTTGCTTTTTATGAACATGGGTGAAATTTTTCCACTTATGTTTCATATTAGATGAGCACAAAGTTACTGACTGAAAGCCATAAAGATGTGGAATTCTAATTATGATCCAAAGGCACTCCACATGCATTTCCCAAGTTCCCTCTGAAAATTAGTGTTGCTGATGGAGCCAAACTTTGCCAATGCCTTTCAAAATGAAAGAAAGATTCGGTTGCAAAATATGATTATTTCATGAGGTGTTCACTAATGTTTTAGTATCATGTTATGATGATTTCATGATATGACATCATTATTTCTAGTTCCAACCAGAGTGTTTATTATGTGACATTTGAATTCCAGTACATACCATAACATTAATGGTTTTGCAATAACAACCTGTGCAAAAAAGGCCATGTTGGAAGAGGTTACATATGTGGCACATAGGCATACATTTTTGTTTTTCAAAATTCCTTATTTTTCCCTTCTCCTACCTTTGTTTTTATGTTATGTTTGCACATGTTACAGTCATAAGATTCAGAAACAGCTTGACTTCTGATGGGATCAAAACTAAACCATTTATGAGAAAACCTGCTAATGCTATTTCTAAATACCGTGTATTTTGAATATTATTTTCCCATCTAAAGAAAGTGAACACACAAATAATGCACACGACACATACAGGAAACTAATACGGGAGAGGATTGCACACCTTGCAAAACCTGTATGCATTATTCGTGTACAAATATGGTACCTTTAAGTTTCTCACAATAGAATCCATACTTATTTCCTGATCATGGAAGATATTTTGCATTGACAAAATTATCTTCAAAGACCTTTAATTTTGTTTTCATATGGTCTGGAAAATTTAGGACAGTGCTAGATTTTCTAGCTAGTATGAACATGTCTCAGATTATGTGCTTCCCCACAGATACTGTAATTAAAATTTAGGATTTTTCTATTTGGAGATTGTAGCTTTTTGAGTTTTGAAAACAACTGCATTTGTGAACATAGCATGCTATTAGAATACAGGATACATAAACAGGAAGGGTTAAATAACTCTAGAAATATCTTCTTATATTTATTTAGTAAAAAACCTATTGTTGTTGGTTGAGTCAATTCTGATTTACAGCAACCCAGTAAGACAGAATAAAACTGCCCTATAGGGATTCCAAGGCTGTAAATCTTTGTAGAAATAGATTGCCACATCTTTCTCTAGCTATACAGCTGATGGGTTCATACCACAGACCTTTTGATTAGCATCTGATCACTTTAACAACTGCTTAAAATATTAGAAAGAAAGCATATTGAAGAATTCTAAAAATAAAAATTGGAAAGATGATTTGGTAATTTGTCTCTAAGTTTTGGTGATTTGGCTAATGGTTTGCATAGATGAATTAGGTTGTAACAGAGAACTATATATTTGAACAATGGAGAAATAGCTCCCAACTGAGAATTGACTTTCCCATTCATCCTGATACCAGAGTTTCTCACATTCCTAGCCACTGAGTTTATGGTATAGATGATTTCTGATAAAACATTCACAAATCAGAGGATGGATGCCTATCAAGCAATCACCAGCATTAATATGACAATCTTCTATTTATTTATCAGATTAGCTAGTCAGTCTGCAGAGAAAGAACAAAGCAAATAGGCAATTTTCCTCAAGGAGGAAAGGAACCCAGGGAGTAGCTAAGCAGTCAATTCTTAAACTCTCTTTTCACTGTGACATAGTGGATGATAATGTCCAAAAGCAAAACACACTCCTTTGTGCATAACCACGGTAATGTGCAGTTGTGGCATTTTAGCAACTATTTCTTGGAAAGGTGTCCCAACATAATGTTTCTGAACCAGGATCTGTGAGTGACAAAATATCAAGACCTTGTTCTGCTGCACCAAATATGAGCTGCATCATGACAAATCCATGATATATTCCCAGGTTGTACCCTATTTCTTAAAGCCAGGAGGCTGTTACAAAAAGGACACCAATAACTAATATGGATTGCACCATAAACATCACAGCCCTTCTTCCAGAACACATGGGAAATAGCTCTATTACTTTTAATAAGAAGCAGAATGAAGTATATAATAGGTGAGCAATCCCCACACCCCTGGCCTGGAGCAAAAGCTGTCCAGGCAAAGATGAGAATTTTTTCATAAATACCTCACTTTGTGTCATGGGTGGGAGACTTAAATGGAATACTTATGGGACACATGGGAACCCCCTGGTTTCTGGAACTGTCATGATATATATAGATTATTCCACATCTGTCCCTCAACTGGCATGGTGACTGAGGGACACAATGGAAGTCTACCTCCTGCTAACCTCCCCTTAGCTAGGTAGGTCAACCTAAGTAGGCTGTATGCTCAGTGGTATGTACACATTACTGGCACCACAGCTGAGGGGACAAAGAAAGCAAGCATTATTATTTATAAATAATATTTCTATATAATTCAAAAATGGTTGCAACAGTATATTGACAGGGAACTTTGAGAACTTCAAGCTGGATTCAGAAGAGGATTTGGAACCAGGGATATCATTGCTGATGTCAGATGGATCTTGGCTGAAAGCAAATACCAGAAAGATATTACCTGTGTTTTATTGACTATGCAAAGGAATTCAATTGTATGGATCATAAACTGTGGATAACATTGCACGGAATGGGAATACAAGAACATTTAATTGTGCTCATGTGGAAACTGTACATAGACCAAGAGGCTGCCATTTGAACAGAACAAGAAGATACTGACTGCCTAGCTTGAAATCAAAAAGTGTGTCCAATCACCATTCTTGTCCAATCAGCATGCTCAGCAAATAATGCAATGAGCTAGACTATATGAAGAAGAATACAACATCAAGATTTGGAGAAAGACTCATTAACAACCTGCAGTATGCAGATGACAAAACCTTGCTTGCTGAAAGTGAAGATTACTTGAAGCACTTACTGATAAAGATCAAAGAATACAATCTTTACTATGGATTCCATGTCAATGTAAAGAAAACAGAAATCCTCACAACTGGATCAATAAGCTGTTGGAAAGATGCTTTGGTAATTTGTCTCAAAGAAGTTTTAGTGATTTGGCTAATGGTTGCATAGATGAATTAGGTGTGAACATCACAATAAAAGCAGAAAAGTTTGAGGTTGTCGGGGATTTCTTTTCACTTGGATTCACAATCAACACCCATGGGAGCAGCAGTCAAGAAATCAAACAATGTACTGCACTGGGAAAATGTGCTGCAAAAAAACCTCTTTAAAGTGCTAAGGAGCAAAAATATCACTTCGAAGACGAAGATGTTCCTGACTCAACCATGGTATTTTCAATCATGTCTATGCATGTGAAAACTGGACAATGAATAAGAAGGACTGAAGAAGAGTTGATGACTTTGAATTGTGGTGTTTGTGAAGTACACTGAAAATACCATGGACTGCCAGAAGAAATAAGAAATCGGTGCTAGAACAAGTGCAGCCAGAATGTTCCTTGGAAGCGAGAATGACCAGATTTCATCATACCTACTCTGGTCGTGTTGTCAGAAGGGACTGGTATCTGGAGAAGGATATCGTGCATAGTGAAGTGGAGGGTCTAGGGAAAAGGGGAAGACTCTCAACAAGACAGACGGACACAGTTGCTGCAAAGTTAGGCTGAAGCACAACAAGGATTGTGAGGCTGGTAAAGGATGGGGCTATGGTTCCTCCTGTTGTACAAAGGGTCACTATGAGTTGGAGTCAACTTGACGGCAGCTAACAACAACAGGAATATAATTTATGTTTGTATTATTTATAAATAAAAATAAGCATTATTATTTATAAACAATTGTTGTTATTACATTTTTATTTTTATTTGGTACCATATCACTCCAAGAATAAATTGAGTAGACTAGGACTTGCCATCAAGAAGTTTACAATCTAAAGAACATTAAATAACAGAACATAGGCCCAACAGACCACCACATTGAGGTATTGTTCAATATATTCAAAACACTCAGAAAACATTGAAAAATTATACCCCTAGCCTACATGACTAATTGTATCTTTTTAATCCTGCTAACAAACATGTTACTGCATCATGCTCTCTGGGACTTCCTGAAAAAGGAGATGGTTAGCCTAGAATTGTATCTTCTTAGCCCTGCTAAAAAAACATCAAGCCTAAGTGGGGGGTGAAGTTCTGAGACCTAAAGACACCAATAAGGAGAGGAACAGAGAAACTATGGCCAATTGGCTTGCCCAAAGTGCTTCCTCCTCATACTCTGGAATTAGAAGTTGTGGTGGTTAAGTTTGTGTGTCAACTTGACTAGGCCTGGTCAAGTTATCCAGTAGCCGGATATAGTATTCCCCATGATGAAACTGGTAATCAACTCCGTGGTGGAATCTTCTATGAACAGCTGAGTAGCTGCCTTTGGGTATATGGTCTGCTTCCCATATATAAGATACAGCTTTGGGAATGGTCTCTAGCTTATGGCATGCTAATAAGATTGTAGCCATGTTATTGTTCAGCAGCCTGCCGTGCTCTGCCGACCCTGGGATTTTCAATAGACTTGAATGAATGGCCTGCCGTGTGGTTTGGTAACATCGGTACTGTGCCTTTTGACTTGTCAACCTTGGGCTTGTTAGCCTCAGTAGCCAGTACTTGCCTGAGTGAAGAGATGCCTCTAGCTCCAGTGGGCCGAGAATAAGAGGCAGAGCTGAAGCCCAAGGTCAAAGGTTTTCATACAGCCCCTAGAGCCTGGCACTTTGAACTCGGACTTCTAGCCTCCCGAACTGTAAGAGAGTAAATGCCTGTTTGCTAAGGCCATCCCCATTGGTGGTATATTCTTGTCAGAGCAGCACTAGGTAACCAGAACAGAAGTGTAGACACAAACCTAAGCTCTGTCACTTACTAGCTGTGAGTATTTGAGCAAATCACTTAGACTCTTCAATTTCAAATTCCTTATTGGTAAAATGGGCATAGTAATTGAACCTTCTTCATATGTTTATTGAGTGAATTAAATGAGTTAATGCACACGACATGCATAGCATAGTTGAGTAAACCCTCAACCAAGAGTTGCTATTATTATTATTTTCCATAAAAGGATAAAAATTAGAATGTAGGTCAGAGAGAGTAATGTAATTATATTCATGCCATATCAGTATAATATGGCTTTAGCTGTAAAATACAGTTGCATTATAAATAGCAAAGCCAGTGCCAGAATTTAGTAGAAGTAATGTACAGTGTAAAATCACTTTCATTGCTGTAAGCATCACTGGGCTTTGTTTTGAAATTTCTGCATGAGTATTATTTTACTCCTGAAATTCTCTTGCTTTTTCAAATTTTGCTATTGGGTGAAATATATTTGCTCATAATATGCAGTCTCTTGGAAAACAAGATAGAGGAAAAGAAATATCTTCCCCCTTCCCTACCCCAGGCAGGCCTTTCCCTTCAGTTCAAGGACAAAATTGTTACAGGTTTTTCAGAAAGATGAGCTGTGATTTTTCTTTGATTTTAAGCTTGATGAGCCCATACATGCAAGAACGATAGGAGATGTTTAGCCCATATCACTGCTAGTCCCTTAACTTTCACACCCACAGACATTTACTTCAAAATTTTTCCAAAATAATAACAACATCAAAAAAGGAAGACTGTTCAAACACTGAATTATCTCTGAGACTCAGCCAAGTCACACCAGCTGCACTGGCGTGGTTCCTACATCTGGGCTCCAAGGCGGGTAACAAAAAAAAAAAAAAAAAACTCCATGAACAGTATTTTAAAAATTTTGGCAACACACAGGACAGGGAAATTAAAAAGAATTTGTTACTGAAAACAAAAATGGTAAAAAATAATTCTGTTTGCTTGCCACAGTTCACTAGGCAATCTATTGGACCAGCCGAGAGGATCCAAACAAGGATGACCAGAGCTCTGTCCAAAGCCATTGGATCCCTCTATTAAAGGCCAGCGGCCTCTGTGGTTGAGTCCCGGGAATGAGAAGCAGCAGGCAACTGAATAACAATGCAAAGTATAAAATGGACCCCCTTATTACTATTTTTTTAACCTAATGGTTGGTATTTCCCAACAGCCAGTACACAGGAAATGTATGTGCCTGCAGAGAAGCTTTATCTTATTTTATCATTAATTTTCTTATCCCATCTTTTATATTATTAAGTAAGGTTGATCAGTTTCTTTCCCTGGTTCTCTATGGAGCTCAATTTATTCCTGCATTGCTGTGTTTGTTTTGTAGAGGAAAGCAAAGAAGGTGCAGTTTAACAGAACTGTATTTTATTACAAATATAAAAACCTCTCTATTTAGAAACAGACTAAAGGTTATAGGCCCCGAAATTAATCAGAGCCACTTAAATTTTGACAAGAGTATTGTATAGAAGTATGGGAAGGCTTCAATATAGTGAGATATATACATGAATACATATATATATATATTTGTAATTTGAAAAGATAGATAAACATAATATGTATGATTAATTGATGTTATTAAATTTTTATTCTAATATAGTACTGAACTACTCTACTTGAAGGACAAATTCAATAGACTTCACCTTGCCATCAAGAAGTTTATAATCTAAAGGACTTTAAACAACAGAAAATATGCAGAGTAGACCACCACATTAAGGCATTTATTGTTCAACGCATTCAAGACATTCAGAAAACAGATCACATAAAACTCAGATTTTGGGTGAAAATCATTGCATGAGATAACCAATTGGCTTCCATTTAGATGGAAAAGATATACGGGATAATATAAGGAGGGAGAAATGCTTTTGGTTTACAAAGACAAGTGTGATAAATAGCCATTATAAAAGTGTGGAATTACTTTCCAGTTGATGAAAGTGCTGGAGCTTTGTCTAAGAGAAGCATGAAGGCTATTAGATAAAAATAGGGTAGGTTGTAGCCAGCCTGACCTCTATTTAGTAAACCCAAGGGTGTAATGAGGAGAGAAATTAGAATTAGCTTTTTTTAATATAAAATGTTTAGTGAGTGTTATGTAATTGGATTATATAACTGTGGCAAAATAAGGAATCATGAATTTGGAATCCAGACATGGTTCCAGGTGACACTGCTTAAATGAAATTTTATTATGACAATAATGAAGATATTCAGTTGTTAACATTTCCCTCACTTGCTCTTCCTCCAGACCAAAGAAACATGAAATGCAGTAAGTTCACCGTTCGTGGCTTTTGAGACCTGGTGTATCCCTTACTCTGTCGAAACAGCTTAGGACATGAAACTTAAAGTGTGTCATCAGGAGGAGAAAGAAAGGCAACAAATACTGTAAGTACTACATCATTCCTATCCTGCATCTCCAAATATCCTTTTTGTTACATTTTTGCTACATTGATAATAAAATGAGATGAAAGGTCTCTTCCTTTGGTCCAACCGGTATTCATGCCAGTCCTCTAACCAAGAATTGGCCTTTGAGGTCTAGCCTATTTTAAAATATTACAGGACCTTCTAGCCAGGAAAGGAACTTATTTTTTTTCGTAGTCAGAAGTAATAGGGGTCATTTGAGTGGCTCTGCTAATCCTAGTTCTTCAATGAACACTTTTCAGGCCACTTAGAAAGTAACTTTTATGGTTTGTTTAGACCTATTTATTCCTGGAAGAATAAATGCCAAAGTCTTTGATCTGGTTACTTGTTGCTGTTAAGCAAATCATCCAAACCTTAGTGGCATAAAAGAACAACCATGATTTGTTATTACTATTATTGCTCACAACTCTGAGGATTTACTGAGCTTAGCCAGATGGATTTTTCTCTGCCTCTCATGTGATTGTGGCTGGGACTAGACTCATCTTTAGGGCTTCTTCTCTCATGTGTCCAGTACCTGGGCTGTGAACAACTGGGATTCCTTGAGCATCTCCCTCTCTCTGTATTTATGTAGTCTCTTCATGTGGTACCTCCATCATGTCACCTGTTGTTGTTGTTAGATGCCATTGAGTTGGCTTTGATTCATAGTGACACCATGATGGCAGCTGTAGGATCTCCATTTTCAAGTTAGGGTTAAAAAGCATGTGTCTTGAGAAAAATAGCCAGATAGAAGCCATGTCATCTTTCATGACCTAGTCTCAAAAGTCTAACAGTGTTATTTCCTCTGCAATCTACTTGTTAGGAACAAATAACAGGTCAGTTCATGCTCAGAGTGCAAGCCCATGTTAAACACCAGCTCTTGAGGCAGGATTGTAAAATAATATTCAAACAAATGTTAAACCTTCCAGAGTCTCTTAACAGTCTGCTCTCTTACACAGTCTATATAGCAATGCTAAAATTATTTCTTTAATTCCTTACTACAAGCACCACATTTCTTTATGTCTATTATACATATTTAATTAAGCATCTAATTGCATTTATAAGGAAGCTCTGGCAGCATACTGCCTAAGGCATTTGACTGTTAACTAGAAGGTTGGCTGTTCAAACCCACCAGAAACATGGTGATACCACCTTGGAAACCCAAGGAGGGCTCACTATGAGTCAAAATTGACTCGATAGCAGTGAGTTTGGTTTTTTGGTTTGAATTGCATTTATACATGTCTAGGAATATGTAAGACATAATTCAAGGTAAATGAATAATTTTCATTTCTGCCATTTACAGGGCAACCATCATGGCTGTTGTTGTTGTTGTTATGTGCCGTCGAGTCGGCCCCGACTCATAGCGACCCCTCCTTGGGTTTCCGAGGCAGTATCACTATGGAAGTAGATTGCCCCATCTTCCTTCCGAGGAGTGGCTGGTGGGTTGAACCGCCAGCTTCTGGTTAGCAGTCAAGTGCCTTAGCCACTATGCTACCAGAGCCACCATCATGGCAGGTAACAGAAAATAAAGCCCTTGTCCAGGTGAATTCACCAAATTGTCAGTTTGCCACACTGTGATAGCTTGCATGTTGCTGTGATAATGGGAGCTATGCCACCAGTACTTTCATACCAGTAAAGTCACCCGTGGTGGATAGATTTCAATTGAAGTTCCAGGCTAAGACAGACTAGGAGGGACATGGAAATCTACTTCTTAAAAAACTGTCACTGAAAACCTTTTGAATAGCAAAGGGACATTACCTGATGTAGCATCAGAAGATAAGCCCCTTGGGTTGGAAGGTACTCAAAATACAACTGGGAAGAGCTCTCTCCTCAAAGTAGAGTCAATCTTAAAGAAGTGGATAGAGAGTTCCTGCAAGATGGTGGACTAGGCAGAAGGACTGCACAGACCCTCTTCAACAAAGAAAAGGAAAACCAGTTAACACAGACACAGAAGATAATCCTGGACCCCTGAGCCTTCAAGGGAAGGATACAGAAGTGGACTAAACCCCAACTAGCAGAAGAATTTGTGTGAAAATACCAAAAAAGGAGACATATGGAGCTGTGGTCTGTCAGCGACCTGATTATCTGGACGACACAGACAGCTTGGACATTCCCGAGTGGTAGTAGAACTTAAAAATTAACCTAAAAATTACCCTGCTAGCCAGGGACTGCACAGACTGTGCACGGTGGCTGGGGAACAAACAGAGAAGGTGAAGAGAAAGGTGGGCTGAGCTGTGGACTTTTGCCGGTCCCAAGAGCACTGCCATTTTGTAGGTTTAAAAAGCAGCTTGACTCTTTTGGATATTTAAAGAGACAGTGCTCTCACAGATTCCTGTTGTGGTAGGACTTAAGAATTAACCTAAAAATCACACTGCTAGCCATGGACTGCATGGAGGACTGTGCACGGTGGCTGGGGAACGAACGGAGAAGGTGAAGAGAAAGGTGGGCTGAGCTGTGGAATTTTGCTGGTCCGGAGGATGCTGCCATTTGGTAGGTTTAAAAAATGGCTTGACTGTTTTGGATATTTAAAGAGACAGCACTCTCGCAGATTTCTTGGGCTTAAAAACACGTTCTGCTTTCCAGCAACCCCAAGGACACTCGGGGCCTGCAAGACTGGAAAGGTATGACATTCTTCTTGTTACTACACCCTACACCCGCTTGGTGAATGGAGGTGTGGCCATCCCCACTCCCACCTACCTTCTGGGCCCACAGGAACTCCATCACAGTCTGTGTGCTCAGACGG
>NW_006921930.1:3311111-3320975 GCF_000298275.1 Orycteropus afer afer
CTGATGTGAAATGACTCAAAATGAGAAGATACAACTTCAAACATCCATTAACAATTGGATATGTAATGCATAAAGTTTGAATCTAGGAAAATTTGAAGTTGTCAAAAATAAAATGGAGTGTGTAAAGATCTATACCTTAGGCATTAGTGACCTGAAATGCATTGATATTCACCATTTTTATTCAAATAACCATATGATCTACTATGGCAGGAATAACATATTGAAAAGGAATGACATAGCTTTTATTTATGAAAGAACATTTCAATATCTACTCTGAAGTACAATGCTGTTGGTAGTATGATAATATCCATACACCTACAAGGAAGACCAGTTAACATAAAAATTATTCCAATTTACACACCAACCACTAATGGAAAACTCAAAAAAAAATGAAGTTTTTTTTTAACATGTTCCACAGTCTTTAATTGATCAAACCTTCCATTAACAGGAATTGAAAATTACTAGTTATTGGAGTGTGAAATTTGAAAACAAAGGAGAAGTATTGATGATTGGAAAATGTGACCTTGGTGATAGAAATTATGCTGGAGATCCCATGATAAAATTTTGTAACAACTTATTCATTAGAAATATTTGTTTTCCACAACATAAGCAGCAACTATTCTTATGGACCTCATTGGATGAAATTTGCAGGAATCAGATCAACTACACCTGTGGAAAGTAATAATGTAGGAGCTCAATTTTATCAGTCAAAACAAGGTCAGAGACCAATTGTAGGACAAAACCTTGAGCTGAAATTGAAGCAGAAGAAAATTTAAAAAATAGTCCATGACAGCCTAAGTTTAGTTTCGAGTATATCCCACCTGATTTAAAGATCACCTCAAGAATATATTTGGTACATTGAACACAAATGACTGAAGACCACATGAGCTATGGGATGACATCAAGAAAATCATATAAGAATAAAACAAAGGTCATTAAAAAAAGAAAGAAAGAAAGAAAGAAAAGATCAAAATAGATGTCAGAAGACATTTTGAAACTTGCTCTTGAATGCAGAGTAGCTAAACCAATCAGAAGAATGACATTAAAGAGCTGAACAAAAGATTTCAAAGAACAAATCTAGAAGATAAAGTAAATATTATAATGAAATGTGCAAAGACCTGGCTGGAGTTAGAAAACCAAAAGGGAAAAAGCACAGTAGACATTTCACAAACTGAAAACACTGAAGAAAAAATTCTGACTTCAAGTGGCAATATTAAAGGATTCTGTGGGCAAGATATTGAATGATGGAAGAAACAGGATGGGAAGATGGAAGGAATACACAGTTTTTATACAAAAAAAATTGGTCCATGTTCAGCTCTTACAGGAGATATAGCACATGATAGCACATAGAACAAATGGTATTGGCACTGAAACCACTGGTGAAAAACAAGTCCCCAGGAATTGATGGAATAGCAATTGAGATGTTTCAAAATATGGTTGTGACAATTGAAATCCTTGTCTTTGCCAAGAAATTTGGAAGAGAGCTACCTGACAAACCGACTGGAAAAGATCCATATTTGTAATTATTCCAAAGAAAGGTGGTCAAAGAGAATGCAGAAATTATCAGATGTTATCATTGATATCACACAAAAGGAAAACATTGCTGAATATAATTAAACAGTTTTTGTAGTAAATGGACAGAGAACTGATAGAGATTCAAGCTAGATTCAAAAGAGAACATAGAATAAGGGATACCATTGTTGACGTCAGATCAATGTTAGTTGGAAGCAGAGGATGCCAGAAGGATGCTTACTTGTGCTTTATTGACTATGTAAAGGCATTTGACTGCTTGGATCATAACAAGTTATGGATAACATTGCAAGGAATGGGAATTTCAGAACACTTTACTGTGCTCACGTGGAATCGGTAAATAGATGAAGAGACAGTTGCTTGAACAGTGGACACTGAGTGGTTTAAAATCAGAAAAGAGTTGTATCCCTACACCATAATTATTCCATCCATATGCTGGGCATTTTAGCTGTACTTCTTCCAAGAAGATTTGTTCTATCAATCTATGTTTATTTAGTATTCTTCACCAATACCATAATTGAAAGGCATCAGTTCTTCTTTAGTCTTCTTTATTTATTGGTCAGTTTTCACAGGCATAGAAGATGATTGAAAATAACATAGCTGGGTCAGGCACATATTGTCCTCATAATGACATCTAGCCTTTTTTTTTTTTTTTTTCACACTTGAAAGAGGTCTTTTGCAGCAAATTTTCCCAATGCAATACATCATTTGATTCCTTGAATGCTGTTCCCATGAGCATTGATAGTGGATTCAAGTAAAACAAAATTCTTGACAACATCAATCTTTTCTCCATTTATCATGATGCTGCTTATTTGTCCTGTTATGAAGATTTTTGTTTTCTTTATATTGAGGTGTCATCCATAGTGAAGGTTATAGTCTTTGATTTTCATCACTAAGTGTTTCAACTCCTCTTCACTATCAGCAAGCAAGGTTGTGTTATCTGCATACCACAGATTGCTAATGAGTCTTCCTGCAATCCTGGTACTTCATTTTTCTTCATATTGTTCAGTTTCTCAGATTATTTGCTCACCATACAGATTGAACAAGTATGGTGAAAGATACAACCCTGACACACATCCTTCCTGATTTTAAAACATTCAGTATCCCCTTTTTCTTTTCAAATGACTGCCTCTTAGTGTATGTACAGGAACTCTGGTGGCATAATGCCTAAGACATTTGACTGCTAACCAGAGGGCTGGTGGTTCAAACCCACCACCCACTCCTCAGAAGGAGGTTTGGGCAACCTACTTCTGTAGCGATAACACCTCGGAAACCCAAGGAGGGGTTGCTATGAGTTGGATCTGACTCTATGGCAGTGAGTTTTGTTTTGTTTTTTTGGTGGTCTATGTACAAGTTCTACATGAGCACAATTAAGTGTCCTAGAATTCCCATCCCTTGCAATGTTGTCCATAATTTGTTAGGTTCAACACAGTTAAATATCTTTCATAGTCAATAAAGCACAAATACACATCTTTCTGGTATTCTTTGCTTTTAGTCAAGATCCTTCTGATATCAATAATGATATCACTTGTTCCACATCCTCTTCTGAATACAGCTTGATTTTCTGGCAGTTCCCTATCTATGTAGTGCTGCAACCATTTTGCATTATGTTCAGCAAAACTTTATGTGCATGTTATATTAATGATATTTGTGGTGGTTAAGTTTGTGTGTCAACTTGGCTGGGCCTGGTTGAGTGGCTGGGCAGCTGGATGTAGTATTCAACATGATAATCAACTGATTATCATGGGTAATCATGGGTAATCAACTCCATGGTGGAATCTGCTGTGAGTAGCTGAGTAGCTGCCTTAGGGATATGGTCTGCTTCCTGTATATAAGGAGAAGTCTTGGGGAACCGTCTCTAGCTTATGGCATGCTTGAACCCTGCATGTAGCTGTGTCATTGTTCAGCAGCCTGCTATGCTCTGCTGACCTTGGGACTTTCAATGGACTTGAATTAACAGATTGCTGTGTGGTTTGGTAACATCAGGACTATGCCATTTGACTTGTTGACCTTGGACTTGTCAGTTTCAGCAGCCAGCAGCTGTGTGAGTGAAGAAAAGCCTCTAGCTTCAGTGGGCCAGGAGCACGAGGCAGAGCTGAAGCCCAAGGTTGAGGGGAATTTACCCAGTCCCTAGACCCTGGCACTTTGAACTTGGACTTAAAGCCTCCAAACTGTAAGAGAATAAACTCCTGTTTGCTCAAGCATTCCATCTGCAGTATTTTCTTGTCAGAGCAGCACTAAGTAACCAAAATAATATTGTTCAATTATTTACGCTTTCTGTTGGATCACTTTTCTTTGGTATGGGCACAAATATGGATCTTTTCTAGTCGGTTGGTCAAATAGCTGTCTTTTAAATTTCTTGGCATAGATGAGTAAACACTTCCAGCATTCCATTCATTTGTTGAAACATCTCAGTAGGTGTTCTGTCAATTCCTAGATCTTTGTTTTTCACCAGTTCCTTCAGGGTGGCTTGGAATTCTTCCTTCAAAGTCATCGGTATTGAAAATACTTGATCATATACTACCTTCTGAAATAGGTGAACAACAAGCAATTCTTTTTGGTGCAGTGACTCTGCATATTCCTTCTATCTTCTTTTGATGCTTCCTGCATCATTCAATATTTTGCCCATAGAATCCTTCAATATTGCAAGTTGAGGCTTCAATTTTGCTTCTGTTCTTTCAGCTTGAGAAATAGTGTGTTCTTCCTTTTGGTTTTATAACTCCATGTATTTGCATATTTCATTATAATGCTTTTCTTTGTCTTCTCAAGGGTGGGGTACCATAAGGTTGGTTTTCCTGCCAAGGGCATGGTATTGTGAAGTAAAGAAGAATATAGGACGAAGGTTGCACATAAAGCAGAATTAGGAAAGGCATCTTGTCTCCTTGGGCTAATAGCTAGGCCTTGGAAGATATATACAACTTTGAGATCTGTCTGAATTCCAAAAGGAATATCTTTCAATACAAACCCAAAATCAGGAATAGTACTAAAGAGCTATGAATTGAACATTTTCAGAAAGATACAGAAAAATGAGAAAAGTTACCTTTAACAGTTCAAGGCTGGTTGGTTGTTTTTGCCTTTGACAAATTCAAAATAGTTTGGAGATTTAATTTCTTGAACCTCCCTCTTCATTATGAATTTAGTTCTTTTTCTGTCTTAGCAAAAGTTATTTTCCTTCCTTTTTTGGGTGATTTGGAGGAACATTATTTTTACTGTCATTTGCTAGATAAAACTTTTTCTTTTTATTCCTAAAATATGGTTTTAATTTTAAAATATCTTTTTAGCAAACCTCCCTGGTAGCTTGGTACACTGATACCAGAAACGTAAAAATCTTTATGTGTCTTGACATTTTCATAGGGTATAATAAAACTCACCATTTCTCAGAAGTGTATCACTCTGTGTCCAATATCCACAATTTCATTTAGAAGGAAATTGTCTATCCAAGTCATTTTTATTTCGTACATAGTGCTACAATCAGTTTTCAAGCTGAGCTGTTAAAAACTTGTTTCTTTCCTCTCCCCTTCATTTTTATTTTTTTGGTATGAAACATTTTAACTGCACTTATCTTTGCTTTGATTACCTGGTTGGAGCTTTCAGAAGCACTTTACAAAAATGTATTAAAACTAGCTGGAGAACAAAGTTTGACTTAGTTAAAAAGCTTTCTTTTAATTTGCCTCCCCCAAGTGACCTACTCAAATTGCTTCAAAAACATTCTGGCATGCCTGGCAACTATCTGATTGGAAACAGTTCTTCCTTGGGAGTGCCTGTCGGGAAGATCAGTCCTAGGGCAGGTTACTCAACCTTTTTTTGTGCTCAATAGCTCCTTTACTTCTCACATAAAGAATCTAAATTACAGAGGGTTAATTGAGGTGAAGGGTGGTGGTTTGGAGATGTCCTAAAGGAACAGAGAATCTCTGAAGCCTCCCTAAAATACAGCATCTTATTACTTTCCTCTCTTTGATAGATGGCATAACAAAAGTAATAACAGTAGCAATAATAAAAAACTAATATTTATTGGATGTTCCATATCTGCCACGCACTGAAAACTACTTTCTGATTAGTAACAAATATATATATATATATATATATATATATATATATATACATTTTGAACCCTGAGATTCAGATTGGGGATATAATTTAACTAAAGGTGAGTGACTAGTAGATGGTAGAGGTGGAACTTTAAATCTGGTCTGTTTAACTCTTCAGCCCACAGACACATACTCCTTTTCTTTCCTCCTCTTATTCTCTGCCTTATCCCTTTTATCTTGGCTCCACTGCCAACATCCCACCTGCAATTATTTTCTTTTGGAAGTCTGCAGGGGCATAGGGCATAGTCATATTGCCTTCTAATGGGCTTAGGTAAGCCATCTAAATACAGAATGTGCTAAGGACAGGCCTGGCTACCCAATTATAGTCTGCTTTTAGCTTTGGCTAGAGAGAAATCCCCAGAGCAAGTGTTAAACTTGGTCACCCACGCTACTTCCTTTCTTGGCTGAAGGTCAGAGAAAGTGAGTGCTGGATCCAGCATAAAGTCTTATTCAGGAAATAATAACTGCTGTAACCCAAGCGCTCAGAATTTCAGCTTTGAAACTGAGTTCATGGTGATTGCCCAATTTAATTGGCTTTAATAGGGTGTGAGGATGGCTCCCAAACAAACATACCAGTCATTTTGTGTTGATAATTAATGACATGTTGCCTTTTTAAGTTATAAGAGCAACTCTATATGTTAGTAGTTCTTAGATGGAAATACATCCCAACTTTTCCACATATCAATAGTTAATGAATCTATATTAAAAATAAATATATTATTCATGGAGTAATGGTTCTGCCATAAGCCATATCTACATGATAATTTGTTTAAAAAGTGATATTCTCATCTGGAAAACGTTTAAAATTTTGGAAACTATTTAGTTCAATTAACTGCAGTTATCTTCCTCCAGCCTATTTTTGTTGTTGTTACTTCTGGCATTTCCTTATGAGATGTCAAGTTCATTTCTTGAAAAAGAAATTTTGATTCTCAGTGCTTCTTAAACAAAGTACAATACTTTGTGATATACTGAATAGTTTCAAAAATAAAGATGGCACAATGTGAATGTATTTAATTTGAAAAGCAACAAAATTTCAAAATGAAAAGAACTCATGCCCACATTATTTGAAAATAAAATACTAAGAAGTACATCATTCAAATATCATTTACATCTTCACTGTTGTTGTTGTTGTTATGTGCCGTCGAGTCAAACCCGACTCATAGCGACCCCTCCTTGGGTTTCCAAGGCAGTATCACTACGGAAGTAGGATTGCCCAACCTTCCTTCCGAGGAGTGGCTGGTGGGTTTGAACCGCCAGCCGTCTGGTTAGCAGGCAAGTGTCTTAGCCACTATGCTACCAGATCTTCACTGTAAGCACCATTAAATACATCCATTCACATAGTTGGGCCTTGAAAGATAAAGAAGAATTAATATGCAGAACTAGCTCTACTTTTCCATGAAAGATTTTTTTTTTTTTTTTTAAACTCAGTTGCCCTCAGTGATCTCCATCATTTCTAGAATCTTAATTTCTCTGCTGGTTTACATGCTTCCATTCCTTCTTCAATCCCTGACTCCAAAAGTAAATTAGATCTCTTTGTTATTCCTTTCCCTTCATAATGCTATTGCATTTAGCAAATATATATTTAACTATAATTATGTATTTATTACAGTTTGCTTATCTATTAATAGTCCCCTTCATTGATATGTGAACCCCATACAGTCAATAAACATGTACATTTTATTCACTAACATGTTCATAGCTGTAATGGCTGGGTATAGAAGTTTGTCAATAAGCAATTGTTGAATAAAATGATTGATTATTGAAGGAAAGAAAAAACTATAATTTGTTCATTTTTCATTTTCTCTCACTAGACCATGAATACCTTAAGAGACTGTACCTTTCAAAAATTAACAAGTGTTTAGTGAGCATCCATTCTGTTTTAGACACGCTCTTGAGCACTAAGAATAAAACAACAAATACAACCACATGTGGTCCTTGTCTTCACAGAGCTCTTGATCTGGGGTAGGGTCAGGTGGGAATGTAGATTTTAAACTAAACTAGAAATAAATGTTATATATTTAAAAAAATAAACTCACTGCAATTGAGTTGATTCTGACTCATAGCGATCCCCACTGGATTTCCAAGTCTGTACATCTTTACAGAAGCAGGCTGTTCCATCTTTCTTCTGTGGAGTGGCTGATGGGTTCAAACCACCAAGCATTTGGTTAGCAGCCAAATACCTTAACCACCACACCAGCAGAGCTCCTTAAATGCTATATAGATAGTGATTAAAGCTACAAAGAATAAAATATTATGTGAGAGAATAATGGGGACCCACTTTAGATTGGAGCTCTGGTGACAGAGTGGTTAAGCACTTGGCTGCTAACCAGAACACCAGCTGTTTGAATTCACCAGCCTCTTCACAGGAGGAAGACGTGGCAGTCTGCTTCCTTAAAAATTTACAGTCTTGGAAGTCCTTTGGGGCAGTTATACTCTGTCCTAGAGGGTCTCTATTTGTCAAAATCAAATCAATGGCAACACGTTTTTGCTTTGGATTGGAGGGTACATTTTACTTTTGCACGTTTCATATATGTTGATGTGTTTATCAAATTTTTATGCATATATTTTGTGTCTTACCCTTAAATCATAAGCAAAAAGCTAGAGAAATTCTTGCCCCAAGTTTTACTTATAATAGAGCTTGGTCAATAACCAAACTCATAAAAGGTCAGTTTAAAATTTGAATCTCTCAAGAGCTAGGGATAGCTACATTGGATTTACTTCAAGTTAGCGTCTTACAAGTTGTCTAAATGAGCTGTGTTATTTCCTATTATTGATGTCTATAAACTCTTATGAGCAATACGTTCTCCCTTAAGTTAATATACATTGACTCTTAGAAACAGATTTTTTAAGAGAATTAAATTTCAGGAGAGGACTGATACAAAGAACTAGAAATAATCATTTAATATGTTTCCTTTCCCTTGTCTCTAGTGTCTTCTCTCCAGCTTAAAGTCACTGTTAAACCACCACTGACTGAAACCAATACAACGCTGAGAGAGATGAGAACAGAATGGTAAGAGGAAGGGAGTTAGGGTGTGAGATACTGAACAGGGAGATCAGGGGCATCTTTTCCTCTGCAGAAATTAAATTATATCTTATTCCTTCCCATCTCTTGGAAAAATGCTTCACCACTCCTTTAGTCATATCCTGGATTCAATTGCCACAGTACTAACAACTCTGGGGTAGTTATTAGCATGAGCAAAATATCTTAGGTTTTTCTTGCTCCTTTCTAGTCTGTGTGTCTAGAAATCAAAACATTTGCATCTCATTAGCTCATCAGCAAAGACTGGAGGCCACTTCATTCTTCTTGAGATGAAATTTATTATACATTTTTATCTCTAGAAGGTTCAGTTGGACAGCAATTTGTAATATTATAACTTACAAACATAATAATGTAGGGCTAGAAAATTTTTTATTCACTGTTAACATATAAATTGTTATTAATGTATTGTCTATTAATTATACTTTCTCCACCAGGAGGGTTATAGTGAAAATATTTCTCTGGGTAATTTGCATGAAGTGAGATAGGAGAAAATGTCTGTCCTCAAGGTTGAGAATAGATGCCAACCATTCCAGATAGGCTTACAAATCCAGATGACCTAGTTAATTTTGTTTCAGGGCAAGGAACAGATGGTGAGTGTTCTCAGCCTCTCTGGCATTAACACACACTCTGTCACCATAAGACTTAACGGTGGCAGATGGCAGTTGCCTTAGCAAACACTCAGTTCTCTCCCCTCAATTCTTCCCTTAGGACTGAGGAAGGCCCAGCCACGGCTTACAGCTGAGTCACACTGTAGCCTCCTCTCTAGTAAAGCTTCAGCAGAGAATGTCAAACCACCGGAAGCCCTCAGTAATGTGGGCTTTCCGGTTCCCACATGGCAACAAGCACAGCTGAGGCCTCTTCAAAGGCGTGTAGTAGATATTATGGTCTCAGTGCTAAATCCCTAAATCTGTCTGGGGTCCAGTGCCACATCAGGGCCAAGTTGAACATCTCTGTAGGAAAGGTGGGGTTTTCTCACTCCCTGCGAAAGAGGGTCTGGATATATCAAGGTAGCTTTTGTTGGCCTCTGGTGGACTTATCTGAGTAAAAAAGCAATCAGCCATATTTAGCATGGTTTCTCCAGCAACATGAATCATTTAACTTCCTTGGTTTGTCAGTAGAGCATCAAAGCACTACTGTGGGGGGAAAAAAATAAGAAAGACCTCACTTTTCAGGAATCTAGATGGAATGCGTTAGAGGCCCTCATGC
>NW_006921930.1:3321595-3328467 GCF_000298275.1 Orycteropus afer afer
ACTGAGTGATAGAAAATGTTTAAGAGTAAACAACTATCACTTCCTGGGCTCAGTTTCTGTATTGCTGAAGAGGAGCACATAGCCATTTTAGCAGTTCAAATAGTATTGGTGTCATTGGTTATGCTGCTCAGAGTACATTATAGTATCCACATTAGCTTTCAGAAACTAAACCAATAGCTACCTTAAACGTGTTGGCAGTACATCAAGATAATTTAGATCATAGCAATGTCAATCTTTGAGGTATTTTTTTTTTTAATGGATGCATTGGATATGCATTTTAGGGCAAGTGTTCTTCTAAGCTTTAGTCCCATAAATATATTGATTAGATACACTTAAAACAATAGTAGAAGAAAGTCTCTAATTTGATGAATAATTTATTTGTAGTGATTCTTCAATACCTTTCTAAATTTTATTAGGAAACAAGGAATGACACCTGCTTACTTTTACACACGTTTCATTCAATATAGGCTTAGAGCATTTCTTTAAGCAAGATTTAGATATAAAATTTATTTTAAAAATTCTGAATTTGAAGAAAACTACAACTGTGTTGATTCCTTTAATAAAAATACAAAGCAGTGCTATAGTTCTAGTGATTTCTAAACAAGACTAAAAACCACACAATTCCTGATACCTATAAAACTGCACGTTCTTGTTTTGCTATATTTTATTTTATTTTCTGAATTATTCATACAGTTGCCTCAGTACTCGGCTTTGATTTGCTATAGAGGCCTAAGTTTATTTACGTTAATCTCACAAGAATGGTACCAAATGTTTTATTTATTTATTTATTTTTGCCCTGTTGGCTTTGAAGGTGATTTTGGAGTTTATAAATATTTTAAAATGTAGAATAACTGAATTTTAGAGCAGGCAGTAAGTTTTGATCTCAGAGAGTCTAAGATGTATACACACTCACACAGATAGAAGAGAGCTATCACCAGAACTCATGTTTTTAATATTCAACATCTATAGCTGTTTTTTTTGGTGTTGATATAACTAAGCATTAATAATAGTTGTGCACAGGATTCTGGTTAATAAAAACTGACAGGAGGAGGCTAAGGCTTAGTTGACTACCTCATATGATTGCCTTCAAAGAAAAATTTAGAAAATCTCCAATATCAAGAAAAAAATATGATGGCAAGAAACTTCCACTATTAGAGTTTTGCAATTCTTACTTTCATCAAGAAAATTTCCATTATGAAATAGATGCTAATGCTTTATGCCATTATTTGTCCTTGTTTTATTGTTATCAGTTACTGTTGAATTAGCTTTGCCTCACGGTTATGAACACAATGTGGCCCAGTCCTATCCTCACTATTGTTGGTCCGCTTGAGTCCATTGTTGTGGTCACTGTGTATTTTGATCACCTTCCAACCAAGAAAGGAGCTCTAGTGGTGCAGTGCCTAAGGCATTTGATTGCTAACCAGAAGACTGGTGGTTCAAATCTACCAGCTGTACCGTGGAAGGAAGATGAAGCAATCTACTTCTGTAAAGATTTACCACCTTGGAAACCCAATGGGAGTCACTATGTGTCCTAATCGATGCTATGGCAGTGGGTTTGGGTTTTTGTTTTTGGTTTCCAACAAAGGAGGTTCATCCTCCAGCACTCTACTGGATGCTATTCTGTTATGAATCATAAGGTTTTCATTGGATAATTTTTAGCAGTAGACTAACAGAGCTTTCTTCTTAGTTTTTCTTAGTCTGAAACCTTCACTGAAATCTCTCCACATGGATGATGCTACTAGTATTTCAAATATTGGTGGCATAGCTTTCACCATCATAGTAACACACAAGCTACCACAGTAAGAAAAACTGTGAGTAAGATGGATGGTGGATTTGTCCTATACCATTAAGTAATTCCTTTACCTCATAAGAAACACATATTCTGGTGTTGATTCTGGAAGATAACTTAAAGATGTGGAGAATCAGGCAGGAATCCTAATTCTCAAAAGATGAAGTATCAAAAGGCAAACTTTAGAAACCTCTCAGCTCTTCCCAGCTCCTAGCTAAGAGCTTTCTAGGTGAGTATATGAGTGTTAGGAATTATATCCATCCTAAGAGATATTTACGTCCTGGACTATTTTCCTGTTTGGAAATAAGGCTTTTCTTTTTGCTATATTAATGAGGTTATGGCAGACTAGACTGAGTTCTAAACTTAATCATTTCTGAATTTTGAAAAGAGTAGACCAGATACAGACCTCTGCATAGGAAAAAGACAGGTGCCATGTGAGGACTTATCCCCTAGCAAAGGAACACCAAGAATGGTGGCAGGCACCAGAATTGAGGAGAGAGGCCCCAAGAAAGAAGGTGTACAACTGAGACCCTGACATGGACTTTTAGCCTCCAAACTGTGAGAAAATAAATTGCTATTCTTTAAATCCACCCATTTGCGTTATTTCTGTCATGGCACCACTAGGTAACTAAGAAAATGAGTAGCAATAAAATTACATATATATTACATGATTATGTAATAAAATAGTCCAGTTACTCTGCTTTTTCCTTTTGTTGTTGTTGTTGTTATTTGCCGTCAAGTCGGCCCCGACTCATAGCGACCCCTCCTTGGGCTTCTGAGGCAGTATCACTACGGAAGTAGGATTGCCCAACCTTCCTTCCAAGGAGTGGCTGGTGGGTTTTAACCGCCAGCCTTCTGATTAGCAGTCAAGTGCCTTAGCCACTATGCTACCAGAGATTATTTTATTCCATCTTTATAACAACACATTGAGGTAGGTATTATTAATTGCATGATAAATATGAGATTATAGAGGTTTTGAAAAGTTAAGATTTTTTTTGCTAAAATCACAAAGCTGACAAATTACAAATTTGAGATTTGAATGCAAGTCTATCTGAAACCTTAACCACAGTTCTACAGTAATTTTCACAGAGAAATTGAATGCATGAAGATATGTATATGTTATGAAAAGGCCTGATGAGTTTCAGAAGGTTGAGATATTTAACATGAAGGTCCATTGAAAACAGCTAGAACTGGCTCATAAGAGACAATTTTTAAATATTCACGAATTTTGTAGGCTGGTTGTTAAACTGATTAGAGGTTGATATTAGCTATGGTAGAAGTATTTACACCACCAAAAGAAAACAAACCAAAAAAAAAAAAAAACCTCACTACAGTCATGTAGATTCTGACTCATGGCAACCTCATGTATAAAACTAAGCACCATTGTGTTTTCTTGGCTATAATCTTTACAGAAGCAGATTTTTCTTCCATAGGGCTGCTGGGTACGTTTGAACCATTAACCTTTCATTTTGTAGTCCTGCACAAACTCTCTGTGCCACTTATAGACTTATTTAAACCATAGAAATTTGCAAGAAATCAGAAAATGATCAAATTAGCCACTCCCACACTGAGAGCTGGTTTACCAGTGCAACACTACGTACAACTAGAACTTCAGAGTTAAAACACAGACTATATGAAGGAGGAATAGTGGGAGATGATGCCAGAAGCATAACTTTTGTAAAGAGTCTGGTAGTCCTACATAAATGTGAATATTACCTTTTTTTTTTTTTTCTCTCACAGTTTAGGATGATAGACATACAAATTCAGAGTACCAGCTCTAGGGAAAATCTTTCTCTGTCAGCTCTAGAGGAACATCTTGAAACCTTTCAACATCTGTGATCTTGGTGTTCCTTGGTGATCTCCAGGTGTCTTGGCATTAATCTTCTCCTACATCCATCTAGGATGTTCTCAGCACAGGGACCCTTGCTCCAAAGAACACACTCCACTCCCTAATCTTTTTTCTTGCTGATAGTAGGCCCCTCTCTCTCTGCTGGCTTCTCTCTCCTTTAAGTCTTGTAAAATAAAAGGTGAGGCAGGCCACACTTCAGTGAAATTCCCCTTACATTGAGGTTGCCATATTAATAAGGGTGTTGCATCCCACCCTAATCTTGCTTCATTAACAAAACAAACACAACCTAATTCTTATTAACATAAACTAATCCTGGCTCATTAACACATAGTGCTCAGAATTTATAACACATCACAAATGGAGAGTAATGACATCAGATCATGTCATGGGCAATGTGATAGTTGGAGCTGTGTGTCAACTTGGCTGGTCCCCAATTCTGTGTGGTTTAAGCTGCTGTGATGTGGGGTATTCCCATGATGGGATCAGATGTATATGTTTTGAGCAGCCAATCCATTCAATGGGAGTTTCCCTGGGGGTGTGGTCTTCTTCCAATATATGGCCATCCTGAGAAAAGAGACACTCTTCTGTGAATTGGGACCCTGTTGTGCTGCTTACAACTGTCTGTTAGTGAACGATACACCATTTGGCCTCAAGATCTTGGATTCTTCATTCATTGGAGTCAACAGCCAGTATACTGCCTGCCTACCTTGAGCTCCTCAGCCCCTGCAGCTGTGTGAGTCAGGAAAAGCCTCCAGCTTGATGTTTGATCCAAAACTTGGGACTTGCCAGCTTCTATAAGTGTGTGAGCCATTTTCCTAAGATAAATTTCTCTTTCTCTATATTGTATATAAGTTTACTGGTTTTGCTTTGAACTGCCAGCCTTCTCGCAGTTCAAACCTATCAGCCATTCTTCAGAAGGAAGGTTGGTCAATCTACTTCTGTAGTGATATTGCCTCAGAAACCCAAGGAGGGGTCGCTATGAGTCAGGTCTGACTCAATGGCACATAGCAATGACAACAACAGAGAACCTAGCCTAACACAGGGGATGATCACATCATTCCATAGTGGCCAAAC
Organism: Orycteropus afer afer; assembly: GCF_000298275.1. Lineage (NCBI taxonomy): Eukaryota > Metazoa > Chordata > Mammalia > Tubulidentata > Orycteropodidae > Orycteropus > Orycteropus afer. The sequence goes on from NW_006921930.1 coordinate 3,326,308, forward strand.
TACATCATTATATAACTGCCAAGCTACTGATAATCATGGCATGGCCACATTAATAGATATTTTTTGGGGACACAATTCAATCCATGACAGCCCTCAACCTCAAATCCCACAATGACTCTCAAATGAAATAAGAGCTATATCACACACCCTATCTTACAAAGCCGAGAGTGTGTCCTCTGCTTTCCTCTTCAGCTTCATCTCTGAGATACTTTCCCTCACTCCCTTTCCTTCCTTCCCTCTCTCTGCTTTTCCCCCTTTCTTTCTCACTCTGTTTTTCTAACTATCATTCTCCCATAGAGCTAAAACCACATTAGTCACCTCATTTCATTTTCAAACTCGTTCCAACACCAGGCGTGTGCATTACCTGTTCCCTTTGTCTATTATGGTATAAATGGCATAAATGGCTAAGCACTGGTGTGCTAATCTAAAGTTCAGTGGTTCAAACCCACCCAAAGGACCCTTGGAAGAAAGGTTTGGCAATCGACTTTTGAAAGGTAACAGCCATGAAAACCCTATGGAGTGCAGTTCTGTTACGCAAGACATGGGATTACTATGAGTCTGAATTAACTTGACAGCAACTGGTTTTTGCCTAGGCTCTTCTCCCTGCTTTTTTATGGTTGTGTTCTTCAGATCTAAGCTTAAATATCACTGCCTGAGAGAAACTTATCTTGATCTCCAGCCCTAAAGTAGCTGCCCTGTTCTTGTCTATCACAGTGGTCTATTTTAACATTCTGCTTAGCACTTAATACTATGGCACAGGGGTTAAGTCTTGCTTCTGAAATCTGCCTGCCTGTCCAGGCCCATTATTACTTCACAATGTATTAGATGCATAACTTTACACAAGTTGCTTATCTCCTTGACTCAATTTCATATTTGGAAAATGGGTTATAATTATTTCTGTGGAGTTTCTCTCTGGGGGTATTAATGTGTGTAAAATAACTTAAAATCATTCCAAATATGTTGTTGTTGTTGTTATAATGTGCCATTGAGTCATACCTGACTCATGGCGACACTCCTTGGGTTTCCGAGGCAGTATCACTATGGATGTAGATTGCCCCATCTTCCTTCTGAGGAGTGGCTGGTGGGTATGAACCACCAGCCTTCTGGTTAGCAGTCAAGTGCCTTAGGCACTATGCTACCAGAGCTCTTAATATATTAGATATTATTATTATTGCCACTGTTAAGTAATGTTGATTTATTGTCCATTTTTTTCTCAATAGACTATAAGTTCAATAGGAGTAGGTTCCTCATCTTTTCTGTTTACTTTTGATTTTTTTCTGTCACCTACTTCTAGAGCAGTGCCTAATACATGGTAGTTTCTCAGTGGACAGTGGAGAATGAAGGAGAAGATGAGACAAGGAGCTGATCATTGAAGGTTTCTTTTTTGCCTTCTTAATCTCTCTCGGTTTTCTGTGCTACTGCTACAGCTATGAGTTCAGTAGAGTGGAAATGAGAAAACCCATGAGAAGCAGTCTTTGTAGGGATGACATGAAAGTGAGAGGTTCTGCCCTCTCTTCATAAGGAGGACAATGCTCTTCTTCAGCCCAATGTTGTCAGGTCTTTCATTTTCTAACAGAAGCCAGAAATGTGGATAATTTAGATGCGAAATCCCTCAAGTTGTAAATGTTTACAAAAATTTTTAAATTTTCTAGAAGTCCATGACTACATTCAACTTGTGTTTAGGTTGGACTTGCCTGGGCAGTTCCCTATTTCCAACCTGTGATCTTGACCTTGATCTCTGGGTTTTGGATTGTGAAGTCAGTGTCCTCTGCTCATTTCTGACACTGTCGAGGAAAAATGTCCAAAATTGGTACCTTCCAACTATATACATCCTCCACAACATGAGACTCTTTTCTATAAATCTTGTTCCTTGGAGTTACCAGATTATTAGCAAGAGAGTTATCCTGGTTTACACCAAAGTAGGTGGGGTACCAAATTAGAGGAAGAGGAAAGCAGATGGTCTGGGTCTTTTGCTTAAAAGTTTATTATTTAAGAAATATGTCACGTGAGGAAAGGGACTTTCATCTTATTTCTCCCTTTCTTCCTTTGTCTTTCCCTTTCCCCTGTAGTAACCTTAGTCTACTCCTATCTGAAGTCAAGAGATTTGCTCTGAGTGACTTTTACAGAGTTAACATGAGAAATGTCTTCTCACTCTGCCTT
>NW_006921930.1:3328907-3330367 GCF_000298275.1 Orycteropus afer afer
CTAGAAAAATTGGAAGTTGTCAAAAATGAAAAAGAACACATAAAGATTGATATCCTGGGCATTAGTGACCTGAAATGGACTGATTTTGGCCATTTTGAATCAGAAAACCATATGATCTACTATGCCGGGAATGACAATTTGAAGAGGAATGGCAGGGCATTCATCATCACAAAGAATGTTTGAGATCTGTCCTGAAGTACGAAGCTGTCAGAATAGGTTAATATCCATATTCCTACAAGGAAGACCAGTTAATATGACTATTATTCAAATTTATGCCCCAACCACCAAAGTCAAAGATGAGGAAGTTGAAGATTTTTATCAACTTCTGCAATATGAAATTGACCAAATGTGCAATTGAGATGTGTTAATTACCACTGGTGATTGGAATTCAAAAGTTCGAAATAAAGAAGAATTACCAATAGCTGGAAAATTACATCTTGGTAATAGAAATGACACTGGAGATCGCATGATAGAATTTTGCAAGACCAATGACTTATTCATTGCAAATACCTTTTTTCAAAAACACAAATGGCATCTATACACATGGACTTTGCCAGATGGAATACACAGGAATCAGATTGACTACATCTGCAGTCAGAGGCAATGGAAAAATCAGTATTTTCAGCCAAAACAAGGCCAGGAGCTAACGGTGGAACAGATCATCAATGGCTCATATGCAAGTTCAATTTGAAGTTGAAGACAATTAAAACAAGTTCAGAAGAGCCAAAATATGACCTGGAATATAGCCCTCCTGGATTTAGAGACCATCTAAAGAATAGATTTGATGCACTGAACACCAATGACCAAAAACCAGAAGAATTGTGGGATGACAAGACTATCATCCATGAAGAAAGCAAGAGGTCATTAAAAAGATGAGAAAAGAAGAAAAGACCAAAATGGGTGTCAGAAGAGACTCTGAAACTTTCCCTTGAGTGAACAGTAGCTAAAGCAAATGGAAGAAATGACAAGATAAAAGAGTTGAACAGAAGATTTCAAAGAGCAGCTCAAGCAGACAAAGCTGATTACTAAAATGAAATATGCAAAGACCTGGAGTTAGAAAACCAAAGGGGAAGAACCCATTTGGCATTTTTCAAGCTGAAAGATCTGAGAAAAAATTTAAGCCTCGAAATTGCAATATTGAAAGATTCTATGGGCAAAATATTGAATGATGCAGGAAGAATCAAAGAAGATGGAAGTAATACACAGAGTCACTGTACCAAAAGAACTGGTTGATATTCAGCCATTTCAGGAGGTGGCATATGATCAAGAACCAATGGTATTGAAAGAAGAAGTCAAAGCTGCACTGAAGGAATTGGCGAAGACAAGCCTCCAGAAATTGACAGAATACACATTAAGATGCTTCAACAAATGGATGCCCCATTGGAGACACTCACTTGGTTATGCCAAGAGTTTTGGAAGACAGCTACCTGGCCAACTGACTGGAAGAGATCCATATTTGT
>NW_006921930.1:3331130-3334068 GCF_000298275.1 Orycteropus afer afer
TGGTTCTACCTTCGTTGCCAATGGAGGCAGTAGTCGGGACTACTAACAAATCTGTCCTGGAGGAAGTGCAGCTGGAATGCTTTTGGAAGTGAGAATGGCCAGACTTCTTCTCACCTACTTTGGTCATGTTGTCAGAAAGGACCATTCCCTGGAGAAGGATGTCATGCTTGGTGAGGTGGAGGGTCGCTGAAGGAGGGGAAGGCCCTCAACAAGATGGATTGACACAGTTGCTGCCTCCGTGGGCTCAAATATAGCAGGGATTGTGGAGCTGGTGCAAGACCAGGTGGTGTTTTTTTCTGTTGTGCATAGGGTCTCTATGAGTCAAAGAAGACTCGACGGCATCTAACAACAACAACACATCAACAAAACATTACCCCTGGCTCCATATATCTATATTTGTTTATTATTTCGTATGCATTCTAATATTATAATATATTATGTACATTTTAAAACACACATATTGTATCAATTTAAAGTAGTGAGATGAAATATACACACAAATTCCATGATCTATTCACCACTATAGGGGATTATCAAGTATGCATTGTTCGGTAGGTGGATCCCTTGTCTAGAGACACGTCAGCCTCTATGGAGGGAATTAACAGAGCAGGTCAGTAGTTGTCCTGATCTGCACTTTTTGTCTTCTTTGCATTTGGATGCTGTCCAGAGTGGAAGTGCCCTGGCATGGAAGCAAGCCTGGCCTGGACTCCATCCCAAAGAAAAACGATGGGACTCTAAGCAGGTCCAGTGGGGTCAGAAAACTGCTTATTGAGGTCCGTAGAAAAGTCTTTGACCCTAAAACCAGGTCTATGTCTCTTTTCACCCTGGATTTCCTTTCTTCATTTTCAGGGTTGTGTGGATCACTAACAAAGTTTAAAGATTTAATGTGCTTGCTGCAACATCGAACCATAGGTCCCTCTCTCTGCTCTCCTGCCCTTACAGAAAGAAAGGAATTTGACTGGCTTTTCCCAACAATATCTGGATGTATTTATCATATTCTCAGGATTACTGAGTTTATAATCTCTGACTAAAGCATGATGCCAGGAATAGAATCAGATGTTAGTGTCTGAGGCCTCATCTTCCTCCCCAAAGCCTCAAGGACAGATTTATTTTAATAGCTGTTCATTACCTGATTGAAATAACGGGACTTGTGTAAAGGTCAAGGAGAAAGAGCTAAACAGCACATCTGTTGCAATCACAGGACCATAGTTCTAGGAAACTGGAAAAGCAAAACATTTGGTTGTAGAAATCCCAACAGTCATTTTAAGCATAACTTCACTGAGATCGTGAAAGAAGGTGTCTGCTTTCTTCTTTCTTAACGTTCCTTTTTCTAGGAACACAGTCACATAGGGAAGTTGTTTGTCTGTCAGATATACTTTTGAATCCTGACAAAAATCTGATCCGATTTTTTGTTTTTCCAAGCATTACTTTCTGTCATCTAATCCTATGATAATCATCTAACATTTTATTTATGTGCATTTTGATTGAAAAGCCATGCTCAGCTACCCTGAGTGCTTTCCTATGTTATCATGCAAAATGCCTTCCACGTATCTTTACCCTCAGCCCTTTCCAAATTAGTTTATTAACTGAAATCTTTCTTTCTAAAATGAGAAAGCATCCTGAATTGGACAGAGCAAAACCGCATTCGTCTTGCTGAACTGTGGAGCCTAATGCTGAAGGTCCCTGCTGTTACTGTCTTATTTCCTCACCAACAACTGTGCATGCATGTGCTATGACAAAAGACAGCTGGTTGAAGTGTCACATTCTGACAAATATTATCAATGGTTCAGTGACAGCCTGGGGAGACACAACAAATGGTATCCTGCAGGGGTCATTTCTTGGGCCAGATAACAGTTTAATCAGTGGCTTGGATACTGGAGTAGAAAATATGCTTAGAAGGTCTATGATGGACACTGCAGTTCATGCTGGGAATAGAACTACTCCCTGACCTGCTCTTGCTACCTAGGTAATCTGACCAAGGCAAAGAGAAAACATGAGTGATTTTTATTTGAAGAAATGGAAAGCCCAGTAATAATTGCCTTTGTCAACTAGATTCAATGAATCATTTTAAGGCCCATAAAGGCCTCCTACGAAACTCTACCCACATCCTAGACTAGCCCCCTTTAGTTTTTCTATGCATCCACAGAACTAAAGCATCTTGATTGTTTACTCTTTCCTGGTTGTCACTGCCTGCAAGTTAGCTTAGCTTTTCAACACCCCTACAGCTGTACTTTCGGGAACAAAACATCTCATTTGGGGTTGTTAAGGATTTAACTGCAAATATACAAAGAAATAGAAGATACTTCCAAAATTCCAAATGATAGAGATGATTAAAAGCTAGACAAACTGATGAAAGTAATGTTAATAATAGATTTTCTGGTCTACATTAAAATGCAAATGGAGCTACGTCTGCCTAAAAGTCCTCATTCTGACTCATTTGCTTTGTTTCAATTTGAAAATGAAGCCTGCCGAATCCAGAGTCTAGACCAAAATACTCAGACTCCAAGCTCAGTAGATTTCTACTGGTTCAAGGGGATTACTAGTTCTTTTTAGATTAGGCTTGCTGGTCTCTGTGTATTCTGTAGGTCTTTTTCTCTGACCTAGAAAAGGAAAATTACTGAGCCCACTATTTATCCACCAGAATTACTACTCTTGGCTCTCTTGGGTCCTTTCGTTTTACTGGCAACTTGAAAGAGAATGACCATCAAGGATCCCTTTCCTGAACCTTAAGAATTCCTGTACTGACCTAAAATTGATCAATTTTGTCCATTGGTATTCTAACCTTTTCTTTTATTTATTTGGTTTAGCTAATTGTCTTGTTCACTGGCTACTCATGGAAGGTTATTCTTTTAACTTCTTTATGATGCTCTGAACTCTAGGCTTAATATTCTAATAGGCTAATGAGCATGTGCGGGAGCTCTGGTAGCATAGTGGCTAA
>NW_006921930.1:3334849-3337777 GCF_000298275.1 Orycteropus afer afer
TCGCCCACTTAAGATGCATTCAAGTTACAATGAACCACAGTGTATCTGGAACAAGGCATCTTCCTGGGAGGAAGTATGGGGAAATGCAAGCAGAGGATTTGTTAAAAATTGTCTCTATGACATAAACTCTGAATTTAGAACTTCATATTGCAGATTGGAACAGCTCACAGATCATGAGCAATGGGAATTGGCAGATTAAGACTTAATGGATTTTGAATAAGTAAGAAATGTTGAAGAAAGAAAGAATGAGGAAGAGGAAGGAGAGAAGTTGTCGGAAAATTTTACAGTGAAAGAATTAGCTATATTTTTTTCCAAACTAAATCAGAGGTTTCAATTGCTTGAAAACATACACCCAGACACTGATTGCTTTGCTAAAGTAGATAGATTTAAGAAGTAACGAGATGTTACAGCAAAATATATGAGGAAATAAAGAAAAAGACCATATAGATAGACCATATAGATAGATCACACTAATTTTCTGACTAGAAAATCATCCCCATCCCAAAGGATAATCCAGAGGATGCAGGAACTTTTATAAGTGGAGTTATTACCACAACTGACAAAATGCCAAAGTCATCCAACTCTTCTTCATTATCAGACTAAATTTTTATGACTTGTGTATTTTTTTATATGTATGTATTAAAATACATAGATGCTCTGGTGGCATACTGCCTAAGGCATTTGACTGCTAACCAGAGGTTGGTAGATCAAGCCCACTAACCATTCGATGGAAAGAAGGCTGGAAAATCTATTTCCATAAAGATATACTGCCTTGGAAATGCAAAGGGGATCATTACGAGTTGAAATTGACTTGATGGCAGTTAGTTTGGTTTTTGGTTTTATGTATTAAAATATATCTGTAAGCTTGTACATAATGTTTCCAACCACCAAATATGAATAAAGATCAGATTTTTAAAAATTCTCATAATGAAAGGCAATAATAGTGAAAAGTAGAAAAACAAAAAGGGTTTTGACTTACATCAAAACCAACTTACAATGAAACAGAACCCTGTCAGAAGTCAGCTGCTATCTGTACTCATAAATATATAATTTTCCTTTCAGTCACTCTTTAAGGGAGGTTATATTTCTGTTGTTGGCAGCTATTTCTTCCCATTTTGAGTCATGCCCCATCAACAAGTGGAAATCCTGAAAACTTTACTCCATTCACATAATTAAGGTCGACTGGAGTCTGGTAGCATAGTGCCTAAGGCATTTGACTGCTAACCAGAAGGTTGGCGGTTCAAACTCACCAGCCACTCCTCAGAAGGAAGGTTGGGCAATCTACTTCCTTAGTGATACTTCCTCGAAAACCGAAGGAGGGGTCGTTATGAGTTGGGTCTAACTCAATGGCATATAACAACAACAACTACTATGAGGAGACAACTGTTCCCCAGCCGTTTTTTCAGTGCCTTCCAACCAGAGAGGTTCATCTTTTGGCACTATATCAGAACATATTTCAGGGATGTTCATCAAGTTTTCTAGTAATATATTGGACAGTGTTTCACTGCTATTCATAATATTTTCACTGGCCAATTCTTTGAGAAATGGATGGTCCCTTCTTTTTTCCAAGGCTGCTGAAATCTGTCCACCATGGGTGACCCTGCTGGTATTTGAAATACTGGCAGAATAGCCTACAGCCTTACAGCAACACACATGCCACCACAGTATGACAAACTGATAGAAGTGGAATATACAAAATATGAATGTAGGAAAATTACAAGTTGTCAAAAATAAAATTGGAACACATAAAGATTGATACCCTAGGCATTAGTGAATGGAAGTGGACTGGTTTTGGGCATTGTGAATTAGACAACCATATGATCTACTATGTCAGAATGACAATTTGAAGAGGAATAGCATGACATTCATTGTCACAAAGACTGTTTGAAGATCCGTTCTGAAGTACAATGCTGTCAGTGACAGGCTAATATCCATATACCTTCAAGGAAGGTCAGTTAATAATATTTTTATTCAAATGTATGCACAAACCACTAAAGCCAAAGATGAGGAAATTTAAGATTTTTACCAACTTCTGCAGTCTGAAATTGACCAAAGATGCAATCTAGATATATTGATTATTACTAGTGATTGCAGTGTGAAACTTAGACACAAAGAAGAATCACTGGTAGTTGGAAAATATGGCTTCGGTGATAGAAATTACTTCTGGAGATTCCATGACAGAATTTTGCAAGACCAATAACATATTCATTGCAAATACCTTTTCATTCAACAACATAAATGGTGGCTATACATGCAGACATTACCAGATGGAATACAAAGGATTAAGAACGACTACATCTGTGGAAAGTGGTGATAAAGAAGCTGAGTATCTTCATCCAAAACAAGGCCAGGAGCTGACTGTGGAACAGACCATCAATTGCTCATATGCTAGTTCAAGTGGAAGCTGAAGAAAATTAAAAGTCCACAAGAGCCAAAATATGACCTTGATTGTATCTCTCCTGAATTTAGAGACAATCTGAAGAATAGATTTGATGCATTGAACACCAGTTGTGGGATGTCATCAGTAGCATCATACATGAAGAAAGAAAAAGGTCATTAAAAAGACAGGAAAGAAAGAAAAGACTAAAATGGATGTCAGGAGAGACTTTGAACCTTGCTCATGAGTGGAGAGTAGCTAAAGCAAATGGAAGAAATGACAAGATAAAAGAGCTGAACAGAAAATTTCAAAGAGCAGCTCAAGGTGACAAAGTCAATTATTATAATGAAATATGCAAAGACTTGGTGTTGGAAAACTTAAAGGGAAAAACATGGTTGGCATTGCTCAAGCTGATAGAACTGAAGAAAAAATTCAAGCCTCGAGTTGCAATATTGAAAGATTCTATGGGAAAAATACTGAATGATGTAGAAACATCAAAAGAGGATGGAAGGAATACAAAGTGTCACTGTATCAAAAAAGAATTGCTCAGT
>NW_006921930.1:3338162-3340175 GCF_000298275.1 Orycteropus afer afer
TTCCTAGTGAAAATGCCTCAGAAACCCAAGGAGGGGTCACTATGGCACATTACAACAACATGACTCCATAGCACATAACAACAATAACATTAATTTCACAGACCAGTAAAATTTTTGAAATTTTTGAAAACACTATGGTCTGTCAGGAGAATGACCAAATCTGTCCTGGAAGAAGTGCAGCCAGAATGCTCCTTGGAAATGAGACTGGCCAGACTTCATCTCACCTACTTTGGTCTTGTTGTCAGAAGGAACCATTCCCTAGAGAAGAATATTCTGCTTGGTTAAGTGGAGGGTCAATGAAAAAGGGAAAGACCTTCAATGGACTGGCTTGGCACAATGGCTGCAACCATGGGCTCAGATATGGCAAGGATTGTGTATATGGTACACAACTGAGCAGTGTTTCATTCTGTTGTACATAGGGTCGCTATTAGTTAGAGACAACTTGACTGCACCTAACAGCAACAACAGCATACTTCTGTTATGGATTAAATTGTATTCTTTAAAAATGTGTGTTGGAATCCTAATGTCCATACCTGTAGATATAATCTTGTTTTGATATAGGGTTTACATCATTATGTAAATAAGATCATGGTCAAGTAGGGTAAATTATAAATTTAATCACTTCTGAACTATAAAAAAAGAGATCAAGATACAGAGACATATACATGCACATACTAAGGAAGATAGAAGCCATGTGAGAATTGTCTACAAGCGAAAAAAACAAAGAATGTACAGAACTAACTGGAAAGTATTAAAACAGACCAAGACTCTGTTTTTAGCTTGGATTTTTAGCTTCCAGAACTGCGAGAACAGACATTTCTATTTGTTAAAACCAGTTGTGTTACTACAGCACTAGGCAACGAAGACAACTTCCCAACCCCCTTTGCAGTTAGGCGAACTGCATGACTTGCTGTGAGATGTGCTGGGTATGATATGAAAGGGTACGATGTGCGAACTTCAAGTTAAGGCAATGAAAAGTCTCTGTGCTCCTGTAATCTGTCTCCTCAACTTTCACTATTAACAGCCACACTCTAGATGCAGTATCCTTCCTTAGTCTCTCCTTATGTGATTATAGGAAAAAGAACCACTGTTGGACACATACTCTGAGTCAAAAATCAACTTTGTTGTGTTAAGTAACATATTTCAGGGTTAATTCTTACCATAGTAATGAAATCATCATGCCTTGAGTAGGCTGTAACAATAACAGACACCGTTTCTGCTTGGAGAAGTGAAACAGCTTTCCCCAGAATGATAAACCCATCTTGATGCCCATAAATTGTGGAAGGAATGATTTTTGCTTTTCAGGCAAGACAACACTTTGATTTATTAAACTTGGACTAATTCAGAGCCTTAATGCATTTTTAGTATCCAAAGATGCAAATTCCCTTAATAATTGAAAATTATAATTCTGTTCATAGTACTGTTTTTTGCCAAACTATTGTTTTATTTTAACTTCATATTTCTAAAACTTTAATATCAAAACAAGCAACTGAGTACTTAGAGCTGTAGGAACAGCTCAGATTCATGGCTTGCTATCTGCTCATGGGCTCAACTGGGGCTCAGTAGACAGGTCTCCAGTGTTCTAGATCCCATTATGTCTGGGAATCTGACTGTGCTTTGCCTCTGATAATGTTGAATTTTACTTTCACACCTTGATACAAGAAGACAGCAATACTGAAAGAAATCTCCCCCATCCTTTGTGTTCAAGCAAAAAGCTTGCTGCAAAAAACCAACTTCCAGTATGTCTTAGGTAAACTCAGGGAAGTCCCTTGTTTCCCTATGACAAGGACAGATACAGACTATCTAAATTCCCATTCCTTGTATCATAAATGAGAAAGGAAGTTGATTGTGCCCAGTGATCAATCAGAAATAAAATATTTGTGCTCACTTCGGCAGCACATACACTAAAATTGGAACAATACAGAGAAGTTTAGCATGGCCTCTGTGTAAGAATGACATGCAAATTTGTGAAGCATTCCATATTTTATACAGACAACAAAGATGAACCTTTTG
>NW_006921930.1:3341091-3342566 GCF_000298275.1 Orycteropus afer afer
AGGAAGTGAGAAGGGAGCTGTTTCATTGTGGTAAACTGTAGTCAATGTCATGAGACAAAGTGTATGTGAGCTGCTGTATGAACAATGAATTTGTTCTGTAGTCTTTCACCCAAATCACTTTTTTAAAAAAGCAAATAAATAAAAATAAAATGTTTATGAACCAAACTTTGATCAAGCTTCTCTCCTTTCCTCAAGGCCCTGAACTTTGATCCACTCTCAGCCCATTTTCCAGAAAATGGACTGACCTTATCACAAAACCTTCTAATTTACTCTGATGATGTCACCCTTCCATTCCAGTTTCCCATAGCTGTCCTTAACCCCGCCCTGACTGTTTATTCTCAGTTGCTGTAGAGGAAAAATGCTTTGTCCCTAACTCTGCAGACACTTGATGATCTTCAGTCAGAGTGCTCTGTCTATTGCAATAGACACTTCCGCCATTGTGTTGTTGTTATGTGCCGTAGAGTCAGACCCGACTCATTGCGACCCCTCCTTGGGTTTCTGAGGTGGTATCACAATGGAAGTAGATTGCCAAACCTTTCTTCTGAGGACTGGTTGGTGGATTTGAACCACCAGCCTTCTGGATAGCAGTCAAGTGCCTTAGTCACTATGCTACCAGAGTTCCTTCCACTATGGTAAAATCCCGCTTTTCCCTCTTTTCTGAATAATTTCTTCCTAAGTCTGTATTTTTTATTTTATTCAATACATCCCAAATCTGCTTGCCTACCTTCTTTGTTCTTCATTCCTGATGCTTTTGATATCTGTTCTAGACTCCATCCTCCATTTAGACCTGATGTTTCTATTCTTTTTGTGTCTCCTCTTGGACATGGACACTGGTCTCTATATGTTCTCAGCCAAAAGCTTATCTACCTCCCCCACAATCCCATAGTCATTCTCAGCTCCTGAACAATAACTATGCTGAGCTCCAGGCACCTACACTTCAAGGAAAAGTAATCAGTCGTGGGAGGTCAGACAAGAGGTATGAAGCTTTTGTGAATAGTAAGAGAAACAATTTCTTTTGTATGTGTGTGACTTGGAGAAGTCAATCTCATTGCTTCAAATTTTTTGTCATCTTTATTGATTATGAAATGAGCTCAGAAAATTATTTCTGAGCTCACTAGATAGTAATTTATTTCTTGTTGCTGTTTTAGGTGTTGTTGAATCCATTACAACTAATAGGAATGTCATATGACAGAGTAACACTCCCCATAATATATTCTTGGCTGTAATCTTTATGGAAGTAGATCATAATCTTTCTCTCACAGAACTTTTGGGTGGGTTTGAACCACCAATCTTTTGGTTAACAGCTGAGCTGTTCACTGTTTACACCATTTTAATCTATAAATATGATTGGAATCTGTGTAATCCATAATGTGTTGGATATCCCAATGAATTATATATAATCAATATGGTTGTTGCTAGATACCATGGAGTCAACTCTAACTCTGGAGACCCCTTGTATGGCAACAAAATACTGC
>NW_006921930.1:3343166-3348464 GCF_000298275.1 Orycteropus afer afer
CAGGGAGTGGTCCCTTCTGACAACATGACCAAAGTAGATGAGATGAAGTCTGGCCATTCTCACTTCCAAGGAGCATCCCAACTGCATTTCTTCCAGGACAGATTTGTTTGTTCTTCTGCCAGCCCATGTTATTTTCAGTATTCTTCACTAACACCACAATTCAAAAACGGCAAAACAATAATAGTTTTCTTATATTCCAGATGGGTCAGGGAGGCACACCTGACAAAAGAATCTGGGTTTTTAACCAAATTCTATGCCTTCATTTGTCTTGGCAGCTACATTCATAAGCTTGTGAATAGTTGAGGAGACTCAGCACTCGGAGCCGAGCTTTCATGCATGGAAGCACCTCAACAGCAGAGCTGTGAATGTCGCATGCACATCCTTATAACATAGTTGAGTTTACTTAAACCTCTTCATAATCCTTACACACAAAATGGGACACTTCCTACAAATTGTCTGTTTTAATCAGTATAATTTTGCTAAACTAAATTATTTCTCTCATTTCCAGAACTAACACACTATGATTGCCAATGTTACCACTGTAGGGAAATAATGAATTTATCAAAGTACATTCTTTGAATGTCTAATGACTCATTCTCTCCTTTTTCCAGAGCATTACAAATAACTTTTTGAAAGAAAAATCAAGATTTGTTATTATTATAGTGTTTATTATTTAGTTATTCACTTACTTATTTTATATAAATTCTTGACCCTTTGCTATTTCTCTCCTCTGCCAATTACTTGTAGCAAAGTTTTCAAGAATGTTACTCAGTTTCATAGCTTAATTTAACTATCTTTTACATTACAACAACTCTTCAATTAGGGATTAATTATGCAAAGTACAATTAATTTGGCTTCTTTAACTCAGACAATTATAACTAACTTAAAAAAGCAACCACTGGAGCAAAGACAAGATGGCCTCCTGCTAACACAATCCACCCAGTCCCTCTGCCAACAGAGACCTGGAAAAATTGAGTAAAAGTAATACAAATAATGATCCTGAAATTCTAAGCCTCAAAAGATAAGATAAAGAATTAGTTTGATCACTGATTGGAAATGGAGACACAGTGATGTCAGTGACTAGGGAGAGAAAAGAAGCTGGGACTGGCAAAAGCATCTTCATTTTAAGCTCAGAGGCATAAGACAAGGACAAACAGAAAACAACTTCACAGAAATTACACAGCAATAAAGACAATGTAGAAAGATTGAGAAGAATTCACAGTGAGGAGAAGACATGAGGGGGCTGAGAGGAGGACATGCCAAGAAGTGGTCAGACTTATGGTGGCACAGGCAACCACAGAGAGAGAAGGAAACTAGAGAAAGGGAATGAAATAAATTACCACTAGTAGACACTGATTTTGGGGCTGAGGATCTACATGAAGGGAAAAGGCTATTTTGAGGCCATTGGATAAGCTAGGCTTAAGACAGCCTGTGGCTTGAAAGAATCTGTTGAAGAGCTGGATAAATAAAAGGCTGTGTGTGCCCATAAGGGTGCCAGACCCACACCAGTGAATCACAACTGGAGGAATATACTCTAGCAAATACAGGTCTTCTCTGAGCATAAGGCTGAATACTTTTTCCTCCCCCACTAACCTAGAGGCAAGAGAATCACTGCTGTCACCCAACCAGATCACTAGCCACATCCACAACAGCCCAGCCACCCCAATAATTTGCCTCTAGCAGACAGAGTCACCCAGTGTCTGAAACACTAACAGACCTTGTTCACATTGTACAGAAGAGGATAACCCTTCAGTCTCTCCTCTCAGAGGCACCCACTTGTGCCAAGTACATACCACATTTGTAAGGTGAAAGGTCTGTGTTGGGGCAGTTGGTGAAACTAATCATAGTTAGTTTCCACTAGAGTGGAACCATCCACTAGAGTCTGGGCAGGAGCTGAATAAACAGCTACCTATGCACAGAGGGCTGCCAGACCCTTACCACCAAATCATGACTGGTGAAGTACAGTTTCTCCTCCAAAAATTGCAGATTCTCTGTGAATAGGGGCAAAATATCTCCCTGCTACCATGAAGCCAGTGGCTAGGGAAGTCCCTCCCATATTCACCTACCACATCCTCAACAATCTAGCCACTCTCAGCAACACACTCCAAAAATACAGACCCAAGGGCTGTGGCTCTCACTTCCTATGCTTACGTCACTGACTAAACTTTCTATTACTGAATACAAGAGGCACACACCTACAGCTTACTCTCTTGAGGTACTCAGTCATGCCAGGTTCCTTACCACCATGGGAATACGACACATTGGATCAGTGGTTTGTTACACAACCACCTGCTCCCAGGGTTGCAGACTGACCATAACTACAAAAGCCCGGATTGTCATCATCCTTATTTGCCCCCTCTTCTTTTTTTCCTTTTCATCTATTCATTTCTCACTCTTCTTCTTTTTCATTCATTATTATTATTTCTTTTTGTCCACTCCCCCTTTTCTTTTTCTTTTTTTCTCTATTATTTTTTAACCTAACTTTTTAATTTATTTAATTTCTCTTTTTCTTCTTGCCATTTTGTTTTCCTTCCCCATCCAATAGGAGGAAGACATTAACTCTCCACTAGTCAGCCATATTTATTTCACTAGCTATCTCACCCATTGGATAAGCACAACCACCATTTCTTGCATCACTGGATCAACAAAAGATGGTGGACAACACCTGCTCATCCCAACAGTAGCTCCTCTTCACAATAAGAGAGCCACATCCACATTACCATCAGTTTTTTCACCAACCTGGAGACAGCTAGAGAGGGTCCCAGTATGGCTAAGCTAACAGCCAAAGTATACCTGTCCTACCCATCTGGACACATTGAATCAAAGGAAAAAAAAAAAAAGGATGAAATAAACAACACATAATGAAAAAAATAAAAATAACTTAAAAATTTCTCACAGACCCCAATTCAAACAAAGAGAAAGGATAAAATAGTGGAAGTAACTGACCAAAATAAAGAACCAGGGAACCTTTTTGGGAAAGAACAGGTAATAGAACTATCTGGTAAGAAATTATATATATATAAACTTCTAAGAGCTTCAGGAAACAATAAACAAATGCAAGGAAAAGACAGACAATACCCTTGAAGAATTCAGGAAAACAATACAAGAGCAAAGTAACAAAATGAATAGACAATTAGAAATCATACAAAACCAGCAATTAGAAATGCAGAAGATTAACACTAAAATTATTGAGATAGATAGATTATACATTGGAAAGAAAAAAAAAAGTAGAATCAAATTGGCCAAAGAACATATCAGTCAGCTTGAAGATAAATCCCTTGATACCAGCTTATATGAAGAAAAAAAATCAGAACAAAAAGATTGAAAAAAAATAAAGAAAACATAAGAGTTCTTTGGGATAATATCAAAAGAAATAATGTACATGGGATTGGAATTCCAGAACAAGAAGGGGGGGGGGGACCAGAAAATTGTCAAAGACCTAACAGAAAATTTCCCCAAGGTTATAGAAGATGATAAGACAATAAGATATCCATCCAAGAAGTTCAGTGAATCCCATACAATATAGAGCCCAGAGAAAGTCAACAAGATATATCATAATTACTTTCCAAAATCAAAGACAAAGTAAGATTATTGAGAGCCATTCAGGAAAAACAGTACCAACTACAAAGGGAAACCAATAAGACTAAGTTCTGATTGCTCTGCACAAACCATGCAGGCAAGAAGGCAATAGGATCACATATACAAAACTTTGAAAGAAAAAAATTTCCAACCAAGAGTTATATATCCAGCAAAACTGTCCCTGAAAAGCTGTGGTGAAATTAGGACATGCTCAGACAAACATAAATTAAGAGAATTTTTAAAAACTAGTCCAACCTGAAATTGAATCCATGAAGATCCCTATCCTAGTCACGAGTGAGCTGAAAGGGACTGTTTTGGCCATTTTGAATCAAGCAACCATATGATCTACTATGCTTGGAATGACAAATTGAAGGGGAAAGGTGTGGTATTCATTGTCACAAAAAATGTTCTGACATCTATTCTAAAGTACAATGTCGTAAGTGATAGGATAATATCCATACACCTACAAGGAAGACCAGTTGATACTACTATTTTCAAATTTACTCACCAACCAAAGTCAAAGATAGGGAAATTGAAGATTTTTTACTGATTTCTGCAGTCTGAAATTGACCAAACATGCAATCAAGATATATTGATTATTACTGGTGATTTGAATGTGAAAGTTGGAAACAAAAAGAATCACTGGTAGCAGGAAAATATGGCCTTGGTGATAGAAATGGCACCAGAGATTGCATGATAGAAATTTGCAAGACCAATGACTTATTCATTGCAAATACCATTTTTCAACAACATAAATGTCAGCTATACATGTGGACCTCACCAGATGGAATACACAGGAATCAGATCAACTATATCTGTGGAAAGAGTTGATGGAGAAACAATGCCAGGAGCTGACTGTGGACCAGACCATGAATTGCTCATATGCAAGTTCAGGATGAAGCTGAAGACAATTAAAACAAGTCCACAAGAGACAAAATATGACCTTGATTATATCTCACCTCAATTTAGAGACAATCTGAAGAATAGATTTGACACACTGAATACCAATAACCAAACACTAGATGAATTGTGGGATGACATCAAGAACATCATCCTTGAAGAAAGAAAATGGTCATTAATAAGACAGGAGAGGAAGAAAAGACCAAAACAGAGGTCTGAAACTTGCTCTTGAAGGGAGAGTAGCTAAAGCAAATGGAAGAAATGACAAGATAAAAGAGCTGAAAAGAAGATTTCAAACAGCAGCTTGAGCAGACAAAGCTAATTACTGTAATGGAATATGCAAAGACCTGGAAGTAGAAAACCAAAAAAGCAGAACACATTTGGCATTTCTCAAGCTGAAGGAACTGAAGAAAAAATTCAAGCCTCAAGCTGCAATATTGAAAGATTCTATGGGCAAAATGTTGAATGATGCAGGTAACTGCAAAAAAAGATGGAATCACTGTACCAAAAAGAATGGGTGGTTGTTCATCTATTTCAGGAGGTGGCATAGATAAAGAGCTGATGGTATTGAAGGAAGAAGTTGAAGCTGCACTGAAGGAACTGGCAAAAAACAAGGTTCCAGGAATCGACAAGATACCCATTGAGATGCATAGATAAAAACAGATTAAGAATCAAGGATGGAAAAAAGTAAGCTAATGGCAACCAAAAAAGAGCAGGAGTGGCAATAATAACTTCTGGTAAAATCGACTTCAAGGCAAAATCCAGCAAAAAGGACAAGGAAAGATATTATATGATGATAAAAAGGTCAATTGACTAAGA
>NW_006921930.1:3374815-3383554 GCF_000298275.1 Orycteropus afer afer
GAAGTAGGATTGCCCAACCTTCCTTCCGAAGCAGCCATCTAAGATGCAATTATTGTTCTCTCATCTGAAAGAAAGAAG
This sequence comes from Orycteropus afer afer, assembly GCF_000298275.1. Taxonomy (NCBI): domain Eukaryota; kingdom Metazoa; phylum Chordata; class Mammalia; order Tubulidentata; family Orycteropodidae; genus Orycteropus; species Orycteropus afer. The sequence continues at coordinate 3,374,894 of NW_006921930.1, forward strand.
AGTGAAGAAAATCAAAAGCATCTGGAAATAACTAGTCCAAGTATATGATGGACCCTGAGGCCAGAAGTATTAGATGGTGCCTGACTACCAATGCCAACCTCTTGGAAAGGGATTAGACCTGGAAATCCTGGATAGAGTAGGAGGAAAGAATGTGGAACAAAATCTAAAAGCACAAACATGACCAGAATTACTGGTCTGATAGAGTCTGGTGGAATCCCCAAGACTATGGCCCCAGGTTACCCTTTGGACCTAGAATTGGACTCACTCCCATAGATTGGCTCTCAGCCAAACAGTAGAAAGACCTACATGTAGAACACCTATCCCAAGGTGATGCACCCACCCACCCTATGGAGAAACACCCCTTGCCAATCGGCCATGGGGCACCAGAGGGACAGCATTCACATAGAGAGAAAGCTGGACACACAGGAGCACATAGTTCAGAAGGGGACAGGGAGAGGGTAGTCACAGGGACAAGAGAGGAGGAGAGCTTGTTATGGTTGGAGATGGTAATTGGGGCGTGAAGTCAAATGTATATGAGCTGTTGAACATAAAACAAATTTTTCTCTGTAAATTTGCATCGAAAGCACAATAAAATTTAAAAAAAGAAAAAAAAAAAGACATGTCAGTTCACCTTCTCTAGATATCAACTATGAGATTAAGTCTGAACAACCTTTTTTTGTTTCTTCTAGAACAAGATTTCTCAATATCAACCTTATTGACATATAAGTTGGATTAATTTTCTTGTGGAGGCTGTCCTTTGCAATGTAGGATGCTTGGAAGCATCTCTTGTTTCTACCTATTAGCCAGTACCAATCCTTCTCCTCCTCCTTCACTATAGACTTGTGACAAACAAAAATGTCTCTGAACATTGCCAAATGTCCCTTGGTGAACAAAATCACCACTGGTTGGGAAATACTGCTAGAAAAAATAAAGCTAAAGTATACTTATGAATCCTATCCAAAGAAGGGAAAAGGAGGAAGAAAAAGAAAGAAAGAGCAACGTTCTGAACCTTCTGGTAGTATTTTATTCTAACTTTTATTATTGCAGGGAAACACATTTAAAGATAATAGGGATCTGAAACAACATCAGACAAAAGTGCATCATTTCAGTGTAATTGAGGAGAAACTGAACCCTTGTGACAGTCTCAGTAGGACAGATAACAATTGAAAAGTTTATCTTTAGCAACCTATGTGCTTGTGAATGAATGGCAAAAAAACATCCTTATCATTCTGACTCTACTTATATGACTTCTGCACAGTTGGGGAATCTATTTTAGGCAGCTATAAATTTGATTTAAATGCAAACTATAATATGAGCCAATTTGATTCACTAGAGCTTGGACCAATCTATTTCCATTTGGCACTCTAGAGGGAATAGCTAGGACACATACTAAAATAACCCCATCACTTCAGTACAATAGAAACCAAATGAGTCAACCTGTTTCCTTTGTTGTTCAACTATAGCAAATCCAAATAAAGTTGCAGCTTGTGTGCACTGCTGTTTGCTGGCTCCACCTTTTTATCTTTTTCTAAGTTACTGTGATGTTAAGCCTCCCACTCAGACAACTGTGAATATCTACAAATATCATTATTTTATCTCAGCTAAAGCAGCATCAGGTCAGTGGCTCTGAGATGAAGGGCAGGAACAAAGGATGTCCTTTTCACAAGCCTGTGTGGGGACTCTGCTAACAATGAGAGTCCTGGGTATGGCAGCAGTAGAAGGTGCAGGCTCCTGATTCCTCTATCAGGTGGAGACCAGATCTAACTCAAATATGACACAGCCCCTGTCTCTGATTTCACGGAACCTGCTACACAGGAAGAATGATGACACCTCTTAAACTTTGTCTATGAGTGGTCTTTCCCCTACATTCCATTTAGCTGTTCCAGCAAAAATAATCTTTTTCTAGGTAAGGATATCTGTTTGCTAATTATGAATTCAAGAGAAGAATTATCCTTTAAAATGGGTTAAGTTGTCCTTGAGTCCTTACTTCTACTAAAAAAAAAAAAAAGTGTATACACAAAAACACAAAAAACAAAAAAACAAGTTGTTGTGGAGTTGTTTCTGACTCATGATAACCCCATGTGTGTCAGAGTAGAACTATGTTCCATAAGATTTTCGATGACTAATTTTTCAGAAATGGATTGACAGACCTTTTAAAGATACCTTTGGGTAGACTTGAACCATCAACTTTTTGATTAGCAATGACTACATTAATCAGTAATCATGTATACCATTCAGGGACTCCTAGTTCCACTTAAGTAGATCTAAATGAGAAGATACTGACTGGATCTTTCCTCAATGTCAGAGGTTACCCACATAAACTAAGTCTAGGTATATTTTCTAAGGAATATACAATATCTTCAGTTTTCATACTACAAACAGTGGCTGATGTCTTGGAGGCATTAGAATGTTTCACTAGGGCTGCAGGCTGTTTGTGCATTTTGTCATTTGTGCTGCATGCCACAAATTATAGTTTGCAATACTATGTGGAAACTGCTTTAATAAGTAATCATGGTTAATTGATTTTTTGTGTGCAGATATTTTTAATCAGTGCATCAAAAATGCATATTTATGGTATGCTGTTGTTGTTGTTGTTTGATGCTGTCTAGTCAGCTCTGACTCATAGTGACCCTATGTACAACAGACTGAAACACTGCTTGGCTGTGCACCATACACACAATCCTTGCTTTGCTTGAGCCCATCATTACAGGCACTGTGTCAATCCATCTCATTGAGGGTCTTCTTCTTTTTCGCTGACCCTCCATTGTACCAAGCAGGATATCCTTCTCCAGGGAATGGTCCCTCTGACCACATGACCAAAGTAGGTGAGAAAAAGTCTGTCCATTCTCACTTCCAAGGAGCATTCTGGCTGCACTTACTACTTCCAGTACTTCTTATGGCAGTCAGTATCCTTCACCAACACCACAACTCAAAAGCATCAACTCTTCTTTGGTCTGCCTTATTCATTGTCTAGCTTTCAGATGAGGCTACTGAAAATACCAAGACTTAGATTAGGTGCACCTTAATTTTCAAAGAGACATCTTTGCTCTTCAGTACTTTAAAGAGGACTTTTGATGTAGATTTTCCCAGTGCAATACATCATCTGATTTCTTGACTTCTGCTTTCATTGGTGTTGATTGTGAAAACAAGTAATATGAAATCTTTGACAACTTCAATGTCTTCCCCATTTATTGTGATGCTGTTTCTTGGTCCAGTTGTGAGGATTTTCTTTTTCTTTATGTTGAAGTGTAATCTATACTGCAGACTATGGACCTTTATCTTCATCAGTGAGTACTTTAAGTCATCTTCACTTTCAGCAAGCAAGGTTGTGTTGTCTGCATATCACAGGCTGTTAATGAGTCTTCCTCCTATCCTGATTCCATGCTCTTCTTCATATAGTCCTGCTTCTTGGGTTATTTGCTCAGCATACAGATTGAATAAGTATGGTGAAAGGATACAACCCTGACGCACTCCCTTCCTGATTTTAAACCATTCAGTGTCCATTTGTTCTGTCTGAGTGACAGCCACGTGGTCTATGTCCAGGTTTCTCAAGAGCACAATTTAATTGTTCTGGAATTCCCATTCTTCTCAATGTTATCCATAATTTGTCACCACAGTTTGTTATCCACACAGCCGAAAGCTTTTACATAGTTTATGAAACACAAGTAAACATTTTTCTGGTATTCTTTGCTTTGAGCCAAGATCCATCTGACATCAGCAAAGATATACCTCATTCCATGTCCTCTTCTGAATCCAGCTTGCATTTCTGGAAGTTCCCTGTCAGTATATTGCTGTAACCATTTTTGAATTATCTTCAACAAGATTCACTTGCATGTGAAACTGAAGATATTGTGCGATAATTTCCACATTCAGTGGGATCACTTTTCTTTGGAATGGGTACAAATATGGATCTCTTCCAGTCACTTGGCCAGGCAGATATCTTCCAAATATCTTGGCATAGATGAGTAAGTACCTTCAGTGCTGCATCTGCTTGTTGAAACATCTCAGTAGGTATTCTGTCAATTTCTGGAGACTTGTTTTTCACCAATTCCTTCAGTGCAGCTTCAACTTCTTCCTTCAATGCCATTGGTTGTTCATCGTATGCCATCTTCTGAAATAGATGAACATTGACCAATTCTTTTTTGTACAGTGACTCTGTATATTCCTTCCATCTTCTTTTGATTTCAAAGATAGCTTGAGAAGACCAAGTCGATTATTATAATGAAATGTGCAAAGATCTGGAGCTAGAAAACCAAAAGGGAAGAACTAGCTCAGCATTTCTTAAGCTTAAAGAACTGAAGAAAAAATTCAAGCCTCAGGTTTCAATATTAAAAATAAATGTATGTTGTAGCTTATTTCATTCCACTGCTCACTGTCATTCTTGGGCCTTTTCTTGGTATATAGTGATGCTATAACAGATCACAAATGGATGGCTTTAACAAATAGAAACTTATTTTCTCACACTTTAGGATGTTAGACCTTCAAATTTAGGGCACCAGTTCTAGGCTTTCTCTCTGTGTTGACTCTAGGCAAAGGTCCTTGTCTCTTTTCAACATCTGTAGATCCAGCATTCATTGAAGATCTCCATGTGTCTTGGCATCAGTCTTTCCATGGTCTAGGAGTTTCCCAGAGTAAGGACTCTAAGTATAAAGGACCCATTCAGCTTGGGGCTCTTCTTTCTTGGTGGTTGTAGGTCTCTCCATCTTTGCTTGCTTATTTAATCTCCTTTACATCTTAAGAGAATGACACAAGACACAACATAATCCTGTAGATTGTACCCTGCCTCATCAATATAACTGCCTCTAATCCTGTCTTATTAACAAAATAAAAAAAAAGGCACTGCCATGTAGTCAGATCTGACTCATAGCTACCCCTCCTTGGGTTTCCAAGGTGGTATCACTATGGAAGTAAATTGCCCAACTTTCCTTCCAAAGAGTGGCTGATGGGTTTGAATTGCCAGCCTTCTGGTTAGCAGTCAATAGTGGTTATGATTTACAATATATAAAACAATTGTATCAATGTACCTTGTCATAAAAGCAGGCAGGAGCAGAAGCAATGGTTCATTTGCTCAGGGAAGAAAATGAAACAGAGCAAGCATGGTATAAACCAGGGAGGGGTCCTAAATAAAATACAAACAATAATGAAAAAGCCAAATGCCTTATAACTTATAAAACTGTTAGAGCTGGTAATAAGTCTGTAAATGATCGTGTACACAAAAATATACAACAAATACTAGCAAAATAAGTTAGGAAACAAATAAGAAGGAATTTCATATTAATTTTACTAACAAAACCCTTAAGTAGTACCTGAAAATGAATAAGGAATGAGCTGTATCTAGAAACAAAACAAATCAACCAGGCAACAAAAGTATTAGACACACACAAAATAAATAAATAAATGTAGAGATGTACAATATTCTAAATGAGGAGCAGCTATGAATACACATATTCAATCCCATCCCAGTCAAAATATAGTTTTTCTTTTAAATCTTTACAAGAGGACTCCAAAATTCATCCACATGAAAAACACAGGAGGAAATTGCTAAAAACAATGAAAAAGAGTGTTGGGAGAGATTAAATTTAGCAGATAGTAAAACATGTTTTGAAACTATAATTTTTAAATCAGTACAGAACTTGTGCACAATGGAAGCTAATTAGTCTGAGTATAAATAAACCCCATTACATAATTTAATATGTAATAAAGTGAAAACATTAATCAGTGAGACAAAGATGAATTATTCAGTAGAAAGAGATGGGACAGTTGGTTAGGTGTTTGAGAAAGAAGATGCGTTTTCTTATGTAAGACAATAAAATTGATTGCAGTTTATTTAAACATTCAGACTAGACGGATAGAAGAAAACTGTTTTTCCAAGAAAGAATTATAAGCAGAAGTACAAAAAGGAAGAAAGTGAAGAGGAAAGTTTCAGAGTGTTCTAGTTTCAGAATACCATCCATGTCTGAGGACCAGCTTCACTCTGCCTTGTATTTCATGACACACTTTTGGAATTTTATCATAAGGAAGACCTCTTCCCCTTTAACATAAGTGAGTTTAAGTGGGCTTCCATTTCACACAATGGAAGATATCCTAATCAACAGAGAAATTTTACTTCTGGGAATCTATCCTAAAGAAATAATTAGAAATTCAGGGAAAAAAAAAAAAAAAAAAACAAGCTGCATAGACCAAACTATTTCAGTGCATTCATATAATTAATTCACTGGGGAGTGTCAGCCTGTTGGATATAATATACCCCCAAAAAAGTTTACTTAAATGAGCTCTGGTTGCACAGGGTTAAACACCCGATTGCTAACAAAAAATTTGGTAGTTTCAACCTACCACCTACTCTGCAGAAGAAAGATGTAGCTGTCTGCTTTTGTAAAGATTACAACCTTGGAATCCCTATGGGGGGAGTTGTACTCTGTCCTATAAGATCACTATGAGTCAGAATCAATTTGATGACAATGGCTTTTTAATTATTTTAGGAACTGTCTTCAACTAGCCAAGTTGAAATCCCACTGCTATCGAGTCAATTCCAACTTACAACAACCCTGTAGAGTAGAGTAGAAGTGCCTCATAGGGTTTCCAAGGCTGTAAGTATTAACAGAAGCACACTGCCTCATCTTTCTTCCACAGAGTGGCTGGTAGGTTCCAACCACCGACCTTTTGGTTAGCAACCAACTGTGTTAACTGCTTCACCATCGGAGCTCCTTAATGCCTTAACAAAAATCGTGAGTGGAAACCATATATTTTCAATACTTTACATTATAAAACCATACTCACTGCCATCAAGTCAGATCTGACTCATAGCAACCCCTCCTTGGGTTTCCTTGGTGGTATCACTACAGAAGTTTGCCCAATCTTCCTTCTGAGGAGTGGCTGGTGGCGCCAGCCTTCTGGTTAGCAGTAAAATGCCTCAGGCACTACACTACCATGTTGTTGTTGTTGTTGTTATGTGCCGTCGAGTCGGCCCCGACTCATAGCGACCCCTCCTTGGGTTTCCGAGGCAGTATCACTACGGAAGTAGGATTGCCCAACCTTCCTTCCAAGGAGTGGCTGGTGGGTTTGAACCGCCAGCTGTCTGGTTAGCAGGCAAGTGTCTTAGCCACTATGCTACCAGAGCTCCCTTAATGGTCATGAGAAGGTGGTCTTGGTCTTGCTCTGATTTGATTTGGTTCTTTTGGCATCTGCGTTCTCTTCCGTTGTGTTGGTCTCTGAATTACAGTGAGCATGATTTCCTGGAGAGAGTATTCAGCTTTATCCTACCCACAACTGTGGATGAGGACTCACTCAAAGAATGGCAACCTAATCTACCTTCAGATCTTCCAATGGGAATGTCTCTTACTTGGGCAGGGAATACTTTAGGTAACTCTCTCTTGCCCGTACTGTATCTACTCTGAACCTACACAAAGGACTAAGTCATCTTCTAGACTGTTAGAGGGCTGAAGAAAACTGGCATGGGATATCTTCATCAATATCCCTTCAAACCCTATTGGCACAAGCTTCTCCAGTGAATTTCCTTCTTCAGAAATCCCTCTGTTGTTACGTGTTATTGAGTCTGTTCTGACTTACAGCAACACTATGAAAAACAGAATGAAACACTGCCTGGTCCGTCACCTTCCTCACAATCATTGCTGTGCTTGAGCCTATTGTCGCAGCCACTGTGTCAATCTATCTCTTTGAGGGTCTTCGCCTTTTTTTGCTGACCCTCTACTTTACCAGGAATATATCGTTTTCTAGGAATTGGTCTCTTTTGACAACATGACTATTCTGGTTACCTAGTGCCACTCTGACAAGAATATATCACACAGGGATGGCTTGAACAAACAGGAGTTTATTCTTTTACAATTCTGGAGGCTTTAAGTCCGAGTTCAAAGTGTCAGGCTCTAGGGGCTGGGTGAAAGCACTTAAACCTTGGCCTTCAATTTTGCCTCCTGCTCCCGGCCAACTGAAGCCAGAGGCTTTTCTTCACTCAGCTGTTGGCTGCTGAGGCTGACAAGTCCAAGGTTGACAATTAAAAAGGGACAGTCCTGATATTACCAAACCACATGGAAGGCCATTAATTCAAGTCCATTAAAAGTCCCAAGATCAGCAGAGCATTGAAGGCTGCTAAACAACGTCTCAGCTACACAAGGGGTTCAAGCGTGCTATAAGCTAGAGACCATTCCCAAAGCTGCTTCTTATTTATGGGAATCAGACAACATACCCAAGGCAGCTACTTAGCTGTTCCAATAGATTCTACCATGGAGTTAATTACCAGTCTCACCATGAAGAATAACTACATTCAGCTGCCCAGCCACTCAATCATGCCCAGCCAAGTTGACACACAAACTTAACCACAATGATCAATGCATGAGAGATGAAGTCTGACCATTCTCACTTGTAAGGAGCATTCCAGCTGCATTTCCTCCAAGATGGATTAGTTTCTTCTTCTAACAGTCTATAGCACATTCAGTATTTGTGGTGTAGTAAATTACTTAGTGTGGCTTTTCTACCCATAAGTCTTTGCAAACTCCAGGGTAGGAATTGCTATTATCAGCTGAGGAGATCCTGATTGCTAAAGTTGCCCACCTGGAGTATTTCTGTTGGGAGTGGCACAAAACAATGTTCTGGGAGGTGCCCACTCTCTCTCAGGTGCTTAGAGTTCTGATGCTATAATTGGCTAGT
>NW_006921930.1:3383919-3385347 GCF_000298275.1 Orycteropus afer afer
GGTGGGTGCTTTGGGAGGAACGGTTGGTGAAAGGGCTGGAGGGAGGCAGCATGTTTGGCCTTGCAGTAATAGGCCTTGGGTTACTGCTGTCTTCCTCTTGTGAGATTAGAGGAGGTCAGAACAGTGGCCTCCTTGCCATTTTTGTAGTATTCTTCAGAATTCGTATGCATCAATTCCTCTTTAGTCTTTCATTCATTGTCCAACTATCACATGCTTATGAGGCTATTGAAAGTACCATAGATTGGGTCGGGCATACAGTAGTCTTCAAAGTGACATCTTTGTTCTTAAACTCTTTAAAAAGGTCTCTTGCAGCAGATTTGCCCAATATAACATGTACTGTGATTCCTTGACTGCTACTTCCATGGGCATTGATTATACATTCAAGTCAAATGTAATCCTTGACAAATTTATTCTTTTATCATGATGTTGTTTATTGGTCCAGTTGTGAGGATTTGGGTTTTATTTATTCTGAGGTGTAATCCATAATGAATAGTATTTGACCTTCATCAGTAAGTGCTTCAAGTGTTCACCTTCAGCAAGCACAGTTGTGTCATCTGCATATTGCTGGTTATTAATGGATCTTCCTCCAAACCAGATATTACATTCTTCTTCATATAGTCCAGGCTCTCAGATTCTTTGCTCAGCATATCAGTTGAATAAGTATGGCAAAGGACCCTGATGTATACCTTCCCTGATTTAAAACCATGCACTATCCCCTTGTTCTGTTCTAATTACTGCCTCTTAGTCTATGTACAGGTTTCTTGTGAGCACAATGTTCTGGAATTCCTATTTTTTGCAGCATTAGCCATGATTTGTTATGATCCACACAGTCAAATGGATTTGCATAATCAATAAAACACAGGTAAGCATTTGTCTGGTATTTTTTGCTTTCAGCCAAGATCCATCTGACACTAGCATTGATATTCCTCATTCCATGCCCTCTGCTGAATCAGACTTGAATTTCTGGCTGTTCCCTGTCAATATACTGCTGCAACCCCTTTTGAATTACCTTCAGTAAAATTTTACTTCGTATTAATAATAATGTTTGATAATTTCCACATTCTGTTGAATCATCTTTCTTTGAAATGGGCACAAATATGGATATCATCCAGCTGGTTGGCCACATAGCTGTCTTCCAAATTTCTTGGCATAAATGAGTGAGGCCTCCATCACTGTATCTGTTTGTTGAAACATGTCATTGTGTATTCCATCAATTTCTGGAACCTTGTTTTTTGCCAATGCTTTGGATGAAACTTGGACTTCATTCTTCAATGCCATCATTTATCATATGCTTTTTTCTGATATGGTTAAATGTCAATTAATTCTTTTTGGTAAAGTGATTTTGTATATTTTTTTCTATCTTCTTTTGATGCTTTCTGTGCCATTCAATATACTGCCCATACAATCCTATAACACTGTAATTCAAGA
>NW_006921930.1:3386417-3388105 GCF_000298275.1 Orycteropus afer afer
GTCCTTCTGTGATTGACTTATTTCACTCAGCATAATGTCCTCCAAGTTCATCCATGTTTTGTGGTGTTTTGCAGACTCTACATTATTCTTCAGTGCTGCAAAGCATTCCATTATGTGCATGTACCATAGTTTGATTATCCACTCTTCTGCTGTTGGGCACATAGGTTGTTTCCATCATTTTGCTATTGCAGATAGTGCTGTGATGAACATAAGTGTGCATATATCTGTTCTTGTCCTGGTTTTCACCTCTCTAGGATATATACCTAGTAATGGGATTGCTAGGTCAAATGGTATCTCCAATTCCAGCTTTCTAAGGAATCACCATGTTGCTTTCCACAGTGGTTGTACCACTTCAAAGTCCTACCAGCAGTGTATGAGAGTCCCAATCTCTCCACATCCCCGCCAGCATTTGTTATTTTCTGTCTTGAACTTTGCCATCAGTCCTGGGGTGAGACGATACCTCATTGTTGTTTTGATTTGCATCTCTCTAATGGCCAATGATTGTGAGCATCTCTTCATGTATTAGCTGGCCACCTGAATATACTCCTTGGTGAAGTGTCTATTCATGTCTTCTGCCCATTTTTCAATTGGATTGTTAATTCCTTTGTTATTGAAGCATTGAGTTTTCTATAAATCTTAGAGATAGTTCCCTTGACAAATATGTAATTATCAGCAAATACGAATTTGTTGCTGTTATTTTTGTTATGTGCTTTTTCATGGTGTTGATTTCTTTCTTCCATATAATTTTCTTTGCTGAGCTAGTTTTGTTTATGAATCATGTTACCACTTCTTTTGTTGCTATTGTTTTAGTATTTGCTAAATATTTATGCTGGTCCTCTTTTTGATTTTGATATGAAGGTTTGTTCATTTTTCTTTGAGATTGCCCTGTGATTTATAGTTTTCTTCCCAAGTTTAGAACAGTCCATTCTATCTTGTTTTCCTTGATCTATCTTGTAGTTTTCTTGACATCCCTATCATCTAGAAGTTCTGTAATGACACAGTTTTTCCTTCTTTTTGGTTTGAAGTTGTCCTCATTTGTCAATTAATGTCTCTGGTTCCCTGTTTACAATCTTGTAGACTTATTTACTTTGGATACTTCCATAGCTGGGTTGGTTTCTGGGTTATGTCATCATGTGTGTTAATGGTCAGTTGTTGTTGGCTGTTATTGCTTCTCTGTCCAAAGGACTCCCTTTAGCATTTTTTGTAAGGTTGGTCTGGTTTTAACAAATTCCCTTAATATCTGCTTATCTGGAAATGTCTTAATTTCACCATCATATTGAGGGACAATTTTGCTGAGTACATAATAGTTAGTTGGAATTTTTTCTCTTTCAGGACTTTATGTATACCATCCCATGTCTTCTTGCTTGCACTGTTTCTGCCAAGAAAACCGAGCTTAGTCTTATTAGTTGTCCCTTGTAGGTAACTTTTCATTTTTCCCATGCTTATTTCAGGATTCTTTCTTTGTCTTTGGTTTTAGAGCGTTTGATAATGATGTCTTGGTGATTTTCTTTTGGCGTCTATCCTGTATGGGGTTCATTGGACTTCCTGGATGGATATATTCTCATCTTTCATCATATCAGGAAAGTTCTCTTCCAACAAATCTTGGACAATTTTCTCAGTGGTTTTGTTTTCTCTTCCCGTTCTGGAATTCCAATGACACGTAGGTTATTCCTTTTGATGGTATCCCA
>NW_006921930.1:3388625-3390566 GCF_000298275.1 Orycteropus afer afer
TTGACAGCACTTATACACTCACCACCTGTCTCCTTTCCTGTTGTCAGCCTCTTGTATGTGTCTGCCAACCTTGGCAAACAGAGCCTGTTCTTAGGTCCCTGGTATCCAAATGAGAATGCTATCATTTTAAAATTCAAAATGGTTGCCACTTGTAAAGATTAAAAATGGCTGCACCCTCTGTCACTTTAAATATCCAAAATGACTGCCGCTTGTAAACATTCAAGACTGCACCCTTGATCACTATAAATATCCAAAATGGCTGTCATGTGTAAAAAAAATGGCTGTGCCCTCTGGACAGCAAAAAGTCAACATCTTAGATTGTCTCCCTCCTTGCTATTTCCCTTCCTAGTCATCGGCCACCAGGGCAGTTGTCCCCACAGCCCTTGGTGACCAGGGATGATTTTTAGGTCAATTCTCAGGTCCCAACACCACTTGGAAATATTCAGACTGTTGGTCCCATCAGAGTAGCTGATAGTCAGCAGCTCCAACCATCTCTGTACTCACTGTTTTCATTCAGGTTTTTCCACTAGTTGGTGCCTAATCCACTTCTATATAGTTCCTTTCAAAACTCAGGGCTCCAGGATTATCGTCTGTATTTCTGTCAATTGATTTTTCTTTTATTTGTTGAAGAGGATCTGTGCCATTGGTTTGCGTATTCCTCCATCTTACCAGAAGTCCCTACAAGCAACTCTGAGTTCTTATGTAGTGCAAATGGTTAAGTCTCAACTGCAAGCCAAGTGGGTGAGTTCAGCAATCAACAACTTGATTGCCAAGTCAACTTGGTTCTGACTCATAGTGACCTTATGCACAACAGAATGAAACACTGCAAGTCTTGTGCCATTTGCACAATTCTTGTTATACTTGACCCCATTTTTGAAGCCACTGTGTCAATCCATCTCATCGAGGGTCTTTCCCTTCATTGTTTACCCTCTACTTTACCAAGCATGATATTCTTCTCTAAGGAATGGTCCCTTCTGACAGCATGACCAAAGTAGGTAGGACAAAATCTGGCTAATTTTGTTTCCAAGGAGCATTCTGGCTGTACTTGTGCAGGATAGATTTGTTGCTTTTTCTGGCAGTCCATGGTATTTTTAGTATTTCTTACCAACACCACAGTTAAAGGTATAACTCTTCTTTGATCTTCCTTATTCAGTGGCCAGCTTTCACATGCATATGAGGCAATTAAAAATACCATGGCTTGGGTCAAGTGCACCTTAGTCTTCAAAGTGACATATTTGTTTCTTAATACTTCCAAGAAGTCTTTTGCAGCAGGTACTCTGGTGCAATACGAAGTCTGATCTGCTGCTTCCATGTGTGTTGACTGTGGATCCAAGTAAAATGAAATCCCTGACAACTTCAATCTTTTCTCCATTTATCCTGATATTGTTTGTTGATCCAGTTGTGAGGATTTTAATTTTCCTTATGTTGAGATATAATCCAAACTGAAGACTGTAGTCTTTGATCTTCATCGGTTAGTGTGTCAACTCATCTTCACTTTCAGCAAGCAAGGTTGTGTCATTTTCATATTGCAGGTTGCTAATGGTTGTTCCTCTATCTTGATGCCATGTTCTTCTTTGTATATTTGCTCAGTATGCAGATTGAAGAAATATGGTGAAAAGATAGAACCCTGATGTACATCCTTCCTGATATCAAACCATGTAGTATTCCCTTGTTCTGTTTGAATGATAGCCTGTTGGTCTATATATAGGTTCCTCATGAGAACAAGGGAGCTCTGGTAGCATAGTGCCTAGGGCACTTGACTGCTAACCAGAAGGCTGGCATTTCAAACCCACCAGCCACTCTTCAGAAGGAAGATCGGGCCATCTACTTCCATAGTGATACTGCCTCAGAAACCCAAGGAGGGAGAGGCGGGGAAAGATGGCGGACCAGGCAGAAGGATTGCACAGACCCTCTTCAACAAAGAAAAGGGAAACCAATTAA
>NW_006921930.1:3397989-3409383 GCF_000298275.1 Orycteropus afer afer
GGGGTCCGACTCAATGGTACATAACAACAACAACATGAGAACAGTTAAGTGTTCTGGAATTCTCATTCTTTGCAATGTTATCCAGAATTTGTCATGATCCACAGGGTCAAATGCTTTTTTGTAGTTAATAAAATACAGGTAGACATCTTTCTGGTATTCTTTGCTTTCAGCTAAGATCCATGTGACATCAACAATGATATTCTTCATTCCATGTCCTCTTCTGAATCCAGCTTGTATTTCTGGAAGTTAATTGTTCATATACTGCTGCCACCACTTTTGAATTTTCTTCAGCAAAATTTAACATGCAGATAACATTAATGACATCCTTCAGCAATTCCCACATTCTTCTGAATTTCCTTGCCTTGGGCACAAATATTGATCTCTTCCTGTCAGTTGGCCAGGTAGCTACCTTAGAAATTTCTTGGCATAAATAGATATGCACCTCCAGTGCTATACCTGTTTGTTGAAATATCTCAGTGGGTGGCACTCTGTAAATTCCTGGATCCTTGTTTTTTGGCTACTTCTTAAGTGCAGCTTAGAATTCTTCCTTCAGAACCATTTGTTCTAAATCATATGCCACCTCCTGAAATATTTGGACATTAACTAATTCTTTTTGTACAGTGACTCTGTGTATTCCTGTCATTTTCTTTTGATTCTTTCTGCATTGTTCAATATTTTGCCCACAGATTTCTTCAATATTGCCACTCAAGGCTTGAATTTTTTCTTCACTTCTTTCTATTTGGGAAATGCTGAGTGTGTTCCTCCCTTCTGATTTTCTAACTCTAGGACTTTCTACATTTGATTATATTACTTTACTTTGTCTTCTTGAGCTGCCCTTTTAAATCTTCTGTTGAGTTGTTTTATTTCAGCATTTCTTCCATTTACTTTGTTGTTGTTGTTGTTATGTGTCATCGAGTTGAACCCAACCCATAGCGACCCCTCCTTGGGTTTCCGAGGCAGTATCACTACAGAAGTAGATTGTCCCATCTTCCTTCCGAGGAGTGGCTGGTGGGTTTGAACCACCAACCTTCTGGTTAGCAGTCAAGTGCCTTACCCACTATGCTTCCATTTACTTTAGCTACTCTACATTCAAGAGCAAATTTCAGTTTCTCTTCTGACATCAATTTTGGTCTTTTCTTCCTTTCTGCCTTTTTAATGACTGTTTCCTTTCTTTCTGTAGGATGTTCTTGATGCTATCCTGCTACTTATCTGGTCTTTGGTCATTGTTCTCCAGTGCATCAATTCTATTCTTCAGATGGTCTGTAAATCCAGGTGGGAAATAGTCAGAGTCATATTTGGGCTCTTATAGACTTATTTCACTTCTTTTCAGCTTTAACTTCAATTTGTATATGAACAATTGATGGCTTATACCACAATCAGCTCCTGGTCTTATTTTGTCTGATGATATTGAACTTCTCCATCATCTCTTTCCATGGAAATAGTTTATCTGATTTATATACATTCCATATGTCAAGGTCCACATGTACAGCCACCATTTATGTTGTTGAAAAAGGTATTTGCAATTTATAAGTCATTCATCTTGCAAAATTATACCATGCAATCTCTGGTATCTTTTCTATCATCAGGGCCATATTTTCCAACTGCTTTTGATTATTCTTTGTTTCCAGCTTTCACATTCCAATCAGCAATAATTATCAACATATCTTGATTGCATATTTGGTCCATTTCAGATTGCAGAAGTTGTTAAAAATCTTCACTGTTCATTTTTGGCTTTAGTGGTTAGTGTGTGAATTTGAATAATAGTAGTATTAACGAGTCTTCCCTGTGGATGTCTAGATATTATCCTAACATTGACAGCATTGTCCTTCAGGATAGATCTTGAAACAAGATCTTCCATCCTGAAGTACAAGACTTAGAAAATAGGCCTGGCAATCTGCTTCTGAGAATGCTATGGAGTAGTTCTTCTTTGAACACACAGAGTCACCATGAGTTGGAATCAGCTCAACAAGTAACAGCAATAACGTGCACCTCTTAGTTACTTTCCACCCAGAGGTCCATTGATTTTAACAATGCTTTAGGAATAAAGCTCTCCATGCTTTTTTCCAAATAAAGTCATTCCTCTCAGACAGAAACACAAAGCTCATTCTGCATAAATTCATATATGCTCATCAATGTTTTTATAGGTTGCTGGAAAATAATTGTTTTAGAGTGATCCTTGAGAGAAATTAGTACCTGCCTTCTGAAGACAAAGGATGATTATGAAATCAGCCATTAATTAATGTTCCTACAATTGTAAAATGGGAACAAACAATTTGGTTTGTACTTTCTGGTGAGATTTCACAATAGTAGGAAAAAGTCTGAATGCTAGCAAGAATCTAAGCCATAGTCAAGTTTTTCTAGCACACACTGAAATCTCAAATCATCAAGATAAATACTTTGAGAGGACTGGTGGCACCAATTTTGTTTTTTTCAGAAAATGAAAGCCAGATTCTTTCTCAGTGGGTATACACATTTCCTTATTCCAGTCATTCTACTGCAACACAAAAGAGAGATTGTTCCCTTATCTTGCTTTTTATTAAGAAGGAAAAAAAAATTATTCTCTTGTAGTTCATATATCCCCTTCCTGTAAACAGAATGATTAACTTGACATTGTGCCAGGTAATTTCTGAGTATCTAGATAAGATTAAAGGCCTTTATTTTGCCAAATATATGAGTTGCTAGTTTCTTTTCATTTCTTTTTCTATCACTTAAGCCTATGATACCACCTCAGAAACCCAAGTAGGGGTCACTATGAGTCAGGCCGACTCAATGGCACATAACAACATCACTTAAGCTGAGTTTTTTGTTGTTTTTTTCATTACCTCTTACAAGCTGTTGAATTTCTTCCCTAAGTTCCAGCAATCTTCAGAATGCTTTGACATCATGGAGTATTCAAATAACAGAGCAGTCCTGTCTACTCTATAAAAGAGTTTTCATTGTAAAATGATTTTTATTTTTTAAAAAGTAAAATTGTTTTGAAAATCAAGTACCCATCATAAGATATACTCTTTTCAACTTATGTTCTCATAAATAATTGGACTGACCACCTCTTGCTTCTCAAAAGGAAAGTGATTTCCTATAAGACAGATTGCTAAGTTTATAAATCTGTTTAAAAGCTCATTTTCTTTCCTATCTCCTCCACAATGTTTTTAATGTGCTTAATTTGGGTAATAACACCCAGTGTCAGTGAAGACAGAAACAGCTATCTTGATTACTCCTTCAGCATACTTAGCATGAGCTGAGTCTTGATGCATGAAGAAAAACACTGCAAGGTCATTCTCTTGATCTCCCTCCAGGTTCTTCTTTTCTCTTAAGAAGAAACTATGATGTTTCCTCTCTTGCCTGAAAGATAATTGAGATATTAAAGCATGCTGTTTACTCAAAGCCTTAACCCAAATAACCATATATAGATAAAGATCTGCAGTGGGGCAATAATTCTGAAGCATTGTTTAAATATACCAGCTATCCTAGGGAGCTTCCTTTAACAGCTGTTTAATTACTTCTCTGCATTAATTGCAGCTTCAGAGAAACTGGAAAAAAAAAAAAAAAAAGCCTGTTTAATGGCATATCTCTGTTACTACATTTCAACATGGCACATAGCAGAGGAATATTGATATGTTTGGATATTACCAAAGTCCTAGAAATAAATTTGACTTAATATACTCTCCAATTATGGTTACTATCACTGAAAACATTCAATTTTTGGGGGGAGGAAACATATATCAAAACTACTAAATCAGAATTACAGATGTTTTATCAAGGGACCAGATGAAGTGCTAACTGCAACCAATTTGTTTTTTAGATGAGGTTTTATTTTTTCAGAGTTGATGGGTGGACACTTTTTAAAGATAATTGTTTTGGTTCTCCAGTGCCACTCTAACAGAAAAATACCACAAATGGATGACTTTGCGAAACAGGAGTTTATTCTCTTACAGTTTAGGAGGCTAGAGTCTGAGTTCAAAGTGCCAGCTCTATGGGCTGGGTGAAGGCCCCTAAACCTTGGGCTTCAGCTCTGCCTCTTACTCCCAGTCCGCTGGACCAATAAGCAACATGATGATAAATGGAGAGATTGAAGCTGTCAAGTATTTTATTTTACTTAGATCCACAACCAACACCCATGGAAAGAGTAATCAAGAAATCAAATGATTTGAGCAAATCTGCTGAAAAAATATCTGTTCAAAGTGTTAAAGATCAAAGCTGTCACAATAAAGACTAAAGCATGCCTGACTCAAGCCATGGTATTTTCAATAGCCTCATATGCATGTGAGAGCTTGACAATGAATAAGGACGACTACAGAAGAATTGATGCATTTGAATTGTGGTGTTAGAGTATTGAATATACCATGGACTACTTGGAGAATGGATAGATCTTTCTTGGAGGAGTACAGGTGGAATGTTCCTTAGAAATGAGAATGGCCAGACTTTGTCTCTTATAGTTTGGTCATGTTTTTAGAAGAGACTAGTCTCTGGAGAAGAATATCATGCTGGGTAAAGTAGAGCATCAGCAGAAAAAGGGCAGTCCCTCAATGAGATGAATTGACAAAATGACTGTGTCAGATAGAGGACAGTGTCCTTAAGCATGTCAAAGATTGTGAGTATGGCTCAGGACCTGGACAGTATTTGATTCTGTTGTACATATGGCCACTATGAGTCAGAACCAACTGGATGGCACTTATAACAACAACAACAAACCCAATTTTTTTTTCCTTTCCTTTTAAAACTCAGAGGCGTGGTTCATGATAGGTTATCATCATTAATTCCACACATCACACATGTCCTCTTTCATTTTAATTATTTACTTAATAAAGTTAAACATACATGCATACACACACATACACACACGTGTGTGTGTATGTGTGTGTATTGTTGTTGTTGTTGTTGTGTGCCGTCGAGTTGGCCCTGACTCATAGCGACCCCTCCTTGGGTTTCCGAGGCAGTATCACTATGGAAGTAGGATTGCCCAACCTTCCTTCCGAGGAGTGGCTGGTGGGTTTGAACTGCCAGCCTTCTGGTTAGCAGTCAAGTGCTTTAGCCATATATATATATATATATATATAAGCTCTGGTGGCATAGTGCCTAAGGAATCTGACTGCTAACCAGAAGGTTGATGGTTCAAACCCACTAGCCACTCCCCAGAAAAACGTTGGGCAATCTACTTCCATAGTGATATTGCCTTGGAAACCCAAGGAGGGGTGGCTATGAGTCGGGTCCACCTCGATGGCACATAACAACAACAAATATATATATATTTGTTTTTCTTTTGTTTTCCAATATCTATGAAACTGCCACCCAAACTAGAAAATAGAACAATACAAAATCTGTCTTCTGTCTACAACCTCCTTCCTTCTTTCCCTTCTACTGCCCAGGTTTAACCACAGTAATATATTTTATGTGCTTTTTTTTTTTGCTTTATTATTGTTTTTAAATTGTTATATGTAGATGTATATGCATATCTAAATGTTTTATTTAGTTTTCACTTGATTTTGAATTCTATAAAAAAAGTGTATCATGTGTTATTGTCTGGATCTAATTTTTTTTTATTTGATATTATACTATTAGTAATGCTTGTTGCTCCAAGTCATATACATTCATTACTATATAATTTCTGCTGTGTAAAAGAACACAATTTTATTTATCCAATTTTTTGTTGATAGCGTTGAACTTTTGAAAAAAAAAAAAAATCCCCCTTTGCTGTTAAGAGTACTGCTGCGAGGAATCTGTGGGTGTTCTTATAGACTCCCCTTGGTGTGCATATGAGAAGGAGCTCTGGTGGTGCAGTGGTGTGGTAGTTAAGATTGTGTGCCAACTTGCTTAGGGCATTATTTTGAGTGGCTGGGCAGACAGATGTAGTTATTCCCTATAAAGAGATTGGAATCACCTCCATCATGGCTGGTATGAGTAGCTAAGTAGTTGCTTTTGGGATATGGCCTCTTCCAGTACATGAGGAGAAGCTTTGAGAAAAGGTCTCTAGCATTTTGGATCCTGGATTTGGCCGAGTCTTCATCTCTAGTTCTGGACTTGGACCAGTGGCCTGCCATGTACCTGCTGATCTTGGGATTGTGCCATTTTACTTTCTGACCTTAGGTTCATCAGCCTCAGCAGCCAGTAGTTGCATGAGTTAGGAGAAGCCTCGAACTCCAGTGGACCCGGAATAAGAGGCAGAGCTGAAACCCAAGGTCAAGGAGCCTTCACCCAACCCCTAGAGCTGGAACTCTGAACTCGAACTTCTAGCCTCCTAAACTGTAAGAAAATAAATTCCTGTTTGTTAAAACCATCCACTTGTGGTGTTTTCTGTTATAGAAGCACTAGGGAACCAAGACAAGTAGCTAAGGTATTCATCTGCTAACCCAAAGATAGGTGGCTTGAACCTATCAGCCACTCTGCAGGAGAAAGATGAGGCAATCTGCTTCTATATAAACTTTCAGCCTTGGAAACCCTATGGGGCAGTTCTACTCTTTCCTATAAGTCACTAGGTTTGCACTCAAGTCTATGACAGTGGGTTGGGTTTTGCTGGTGTATATGTAACAAAAAGAGTTTATTGTAATTATGAGGTATTTTATCTATCTTGAGGTGTTATTAAAAAGGAATCAAGTTTCAATTTTTTTTTTTTTTTTTTTTTTGTCACCACGTGCAACTAATTTTTCCAGCTCTACTACTCTATAATCCTTCTCATTTTTGTGTGGTCTCTCATGCCACCTCTGTATAGATTTAAGATCAATATACTCATTGGCCATTTCTGAGGTCTCAATTCTGTTCCATTTGTCTCTTTGTTTATCTTGACTCAAATGCCACACTGATTTGGTTACTCTAACTTTATAGTAAGTCTTTTTGTTTGGGAAAAATTGTCTTATCCTTATTCTTCTTGTAAATTGTTTTGTTATTCTTGGCCACTTGAAATTGTATATAAATTTTAGAATCTATTCATCAAGTTTTATAAAAGAACATGCTGAGTTTTTTCACTCTTAATATTCATTAAATTTGTGATAGGTTTTATGAGAATTGACAGAGTATAGGATTTCTTCCAAGGTATTAACCTGGTATTTTGTTATATTTACCTAGATTGTATCATAATAAATTTTTATAATTCTTTCCATAAATATTAAGCATTTTTGGCAAAATATATGAGTTTGTCCTTTATAATTTTTTCCTATTATAAAAACTATTGGTTCAAACCCACCAGCCATTCCTCAGAAGGAAGACTGGGCAATCTACTTCAGTAGAGATACTGCCTTGGAAACCCAAAGAGGAGTTGCTATGAGTCAAAATTGACTTGACAGCAGTGAGTTTGGTATTTTTTTTTTTTTTTTGGTATTGTAAAATAAGTTCAAATAATCTTTATTAAATATTTCTTGTGAGGATATAGAAATGGAATTGATGTTTATTTATTATATCCACTTACCTTGTTAAATGTTGCTATTAGTTTTTTTCTTTTTTTGTAGATAATTTTTTATGTAATCATATTAGTTTAAAACAATGCAACCTTAATTTCCTTCTTTTCAATTTTATTATTTTATTATTTTTTAAAAATCTTCTTATAGTAGATAGAATTATCACTACAATGAGTGAGTAGAAGAGATAATAGGAAATATCATTTTATTCTATTTTTAAAGAAAGTCCTTTCAGAATTTATACATTTTGAATAATATTTGAGGTATTTCTCTTTTTTTTGTGGGGGGAGGAAACTTATCAGATTTCATTTTATACATAGTTTTGTAAGGATTTCTCCATTTTCTACTCAATAATACATTTTTTTTTCATATACTTTTCTCTGTACCATTTAAATATTTTTTCCTTTATTCTGCTATATGTGTACATTCTCTAAGAATAGGAGACAAATAATATACTAATGAATAATATTTGTTCCATTGATATGTCATGGAAGAAAATGTACAATGAATTCCTACATTATATACCAATAATCATCCTGGAGAATAAAATATTTAAATAATTAGCTTAAAATTTTAAAAGAATTGATAAAATATCTTCAAACCCTTTCTGTTTCATTTATCAAATAGTGAGAGTAGGGGAAAATAATTGTAATACAAAGGTAAATAAAGAATATAATAATATGGATATATTCGTCTTGCAAAATTCAGAAATTTATGACTTGTTTTAAAATATTTTTAAAAAACCATGGTGGCACAGTAGTTAAGTACTCAACTGTCAGCATAAGGGTGGTTGTTTGAACCTACTAACTGCTCCATTGGAGAAAGATGTGACAGACAGCATTCATAAAGATTATAGCCTTGAAAACTCAAACTCTATCAGGCAGTTCTACTCTGTCCTATAAAACTGAGGGTCAGTGTAAATTGGAACACACACACACACACACACACACATGTATAAATTGAAATGTCTTAAAGGAGAAAAGCATAAAGTGGGGAAAAAAAATTATACCATATGATACAGATGTGTCATCAAGTATATCTTTATGTCTGCTTTCATATTAATAATAAAAAGATAAAGTAGTATGCCAAAATACTTTGGGCAAAGGAACTGAACATTTAATTTTAAATTAAGTCATATAATTTTCCACAAAAAAAATCTATTTTATAAAATTTTACCTTCATAGTTATCAAAGAAAAACAAATAAAAATAGATATATTTTTACCTTTATTTTTTATATATAAACAATTTTATAACAATGTATTTTATGACAATAAGAACATGAGAGGTGATGGAGCTAGACAGGAGCGGAGTTAATATAGTCTATTAAAACTAAGCTGGTATCAATTCAAACTAGCTTGCTATAGAATTAGAATGTTAACTGTAATTCCAAGTTAATTTAAGAAAATAACTTAAAAATAGAAAATAAAATGAAAAGGGTATAAAAATAGTAGACTAGAAAAATAAATACTAAAGGAGGTAGTATTGGAGGACTTGGGAAACATGATTTAATATATAGAAAACAAATAGCAAATTGATAGAAAATAGACCTCATTATCAGTAATTAATTTAAATAGATAGGCAGGATGGATTAAACAACAACAACAACAACAACAACAAATATTGTCCAGTTATATACTGCTTGAAAGAGGCTTACTCTGGACCTAGAGATACAAATAGGTTGAAAAAAACAGCATGAAAAACATTATCAAATGAAAACAGTTACCAAATGAGAGGCAGGGAGATTCTACAAATATCAGAAAAAAAAGGTTTTAAATTAAAAACTCATAACAGACAAAGAAGTATATCATATATTGATAAAAGTATCAAATAATGAAGACACTCTGACATTTTAAACATATACACACCAAAAAGAGATCCAAAATACATGAAGCAAACACTGACAGTATTAAAGACAAAAATAGCTCTGCAATAATAGTGGAAGACTTCAATACATCACTTTTGATAATGAATAGAACATCTAGACAGAAAAACCTATAAGGACATAGAGGACTTGAGCAATGCTATAAACTAACTAGACGTAAAGAATATATATAGGGAACTCTATCTAAGCACACAATATAAATTCTTCTAAAGTGCACATGGGAACATTCTTCAGAAGAGTCTATATGTTAGTCTGTAAAACAATTCTCAATAAGTTTTAAAACAATTGAGATCATACATAGTTTCTTCTCCAAACAAATGGGATGAAGCTAGGAATTAGTAAAAGAAGAAACATGGACGATTCTCAAATACATGAAAAATTTAATACATTTCTTTAAAATTGAATAGCTATAGTAGATAATCCCACTAGTAGCTCTGTAGGAGAAAAGGCCTACTTTTCTACTCCCATAAAGATTTCAGCATAGAAAACCCTATGAGGCAATTCTATTCTGTCCTATGAGGTCGCTAGGGGTTGAAATTGACTTGACAGCACATAACAACAGCAGACAATAAAAAGAATATGGATATAGAGGAATTGAATAGTATAATCTGAAAGCATCTTGATTTACTGTATACTTACAGAACCTCAGATCCTAAAAAGACTGAGTATACATTTTTCCTCTTACATGCATGCAAAAAAAAAAAAAAAAAAGATTATCAGTAAAAAATGTAAAAGATTAGAGCTGTATAGGCAGTAGCTGTCAAGGACAAATGTTTCTCTTATCACATGCATACCTGCAGAGAAACTTCTGAAAGAACAGATCCCTAGCTTTTTCCTAGCAGTTGCTCATTTCTTCCTCTAAAAACACTCGCTGCTGTGGAGCCAGATCAGACTCATAGATACTCCTCCTTGGGTTTCTGAGGAGCTATCACTACGGAAGTAGATTGTCCAAACTTCCTTCCGAGGAGTGTCTGCTGGGTTTGAACCACCAGCCTTCTGGTTAGCAGTCAAAAGCCTTAGGTACTGGGCTACCAGGGCTCCTCACTTCTTCCTTAGGGAGGAAGAATGAATTGTCTGAATTGTTAGTTTGGAAGGAAGAACAGACTATGCCTGAGGTATTCTAAAGGGTTCTGCTTGGGAGCCTAACTGAGTAAATCTAGGCCTGTCTGGGTGGTAAGCCCTGAGGGGTAAGGTTACTGCTGTAGTATAGTTCAACATTTTGGGGGCTGTGTAGGTAAATTTTGCTACATCAGAAGTGAAGGGCAGCAAACCATATGGCGATCATCATTCTAATGCCTTGTACTAAACCTTCATCAGAGCTAAAACTGATTATTTCATCTCCACGTTTGGGTTTTGCTTTTAGCTCCCTATTGGTCCTTTCTGGAATCAAGAAAGATAAGACTGATAGTATTTATAAACTCTCTCAAACTCCAACAATAATTTGTTAGTTTAATATTCTGATAAAAATAAAAATGCATTTCAAAATATGATCAAAATATAATAAAACCTACTTAAGAAACACTCTGCTAGATAAGCCTACATCAAAGAAAAAGTACGAACTCCTTCCAAAACACAGTAAACATATGACCAATAATGAAACAGTATTCAAAACGATAATTCTCATTTTTCTTTTTAGGTGCTGTTGAGTCAGTTTCAACTCATAGTGACCCCATGAACAACAAAAGGAAATGCTGACTGGTCTTGTGCCATAGTCACAATCATTGCTACGCTTAAGCCCACGCTTATAGCCACTGTGTCAATCTGTACTGTTGAGGATCATCCTCATTTTTGCTGACCCTTTACTTTACCATAATATCCTTCTGCAGAGACTAGTCCCTTCTGACAACATGATCAAAGTACATGAGAAGTCTGGATTCTCACCTCTAAGGAACATTCTGGCTGTACCTCTTCCAAGACAGATTTGTTCATTCTTCTAGCAGTCCATGATATTTTCAATAGTTTTCACCAACACCACATTTCAAAAGCATCAGTTCTTCTTCAGTCTTCCTTATTCAGTGTCCAGCTTCCACAAGCATATGAGGTGATTAAAAATACCATGGCTTGGAGCTCTGGTAGTGTAGTGCCAAGGCACTTGACTGCTAACCAGAAGGCTGGCGGTTCAA
>NW_006921930.1:3410588-3411254 GCF_000298275.1 Orycteropus afer afer
TTTTTTTCAGCCAAATTTTACTTATGTGTGATATCAACAATATTGCTCAATAATTTCCATATCCTGTTGGATCACCTTTCTTTGGAATTAGCACAAATGTAGATCTCTTCCAGTTTGATGGCCAGATAGCTCTGTTCCAAATTTCTTGGCATATAAAAGTGAACACCTCCAGTGCTGCCTCCATTTGTTGAAACATCTTAGGAGGTATCCTTTCAACTCCTGGAGCCTTGCTTTTCACTAGTTCCTCCAGTGCACCTTGGACTTCTTCCTTCAATATCACTGATTTTTCATCACATAACACATTCTGGAATAGCTGAATAGCAACAAATTCGTTTTGGTACAGTGCCTCCATCTTCTTTTGATACTTCCTGCATCATTCAATATTTTGCCCATAGAATCCTTCAATATTGAAACTCAAGGGTTAAATTTTTCTTCAGTTGTTTGTTTCAGCTTGAGAAATGTTAAGCGTATTCTTCCCTTTGGATTTTCTAATGCCAGGTCTTTGCACATTTCATTATAGTACTTTACTTTGCTTTCTTGAACTGTCCTTTGAAATCTGTTCAGCTCTTTTACTTCATCATTTCTTCCTTTCATTTTAGCTACTCTCCTTTGCAGAGCAAGTTTCAGCATTTCTTCTGAAATCCATTTTGATCTTTTTTTTTTTTT
>NW_006921930.1:3411566-3424770 GCF_000298275.1 Orycteropus afer afer
CTCTATCCAGGATCTCCTACATAGATCCCCCTCTGAGTGGTTGACAGTGGTAGCCAGGCACCATCTAGTTCTTCTGGTCTCATAGTCATATAGGCTGCAGATCACATGATGTATACCAGTTGCTTGGAGTAATTGTTTCCATGTGTTTTTGGTTTTCTTCATTCTTCTTTGCTCTGGATGGAGACCCATCATTGCATCTAGATGGCTGAATGCAAGCATATAAGATCCCAGTTGCTACTAGCCAAAGTAGGAGGTGGAACAATGTTTTTGTGTAGCCATTTTATGACAATTGAGCTTGATGTCACTGTGACAATGGTACTGAGCCCACAGGTTCAACTACTCACTCCCTCTAGGTAGCTGACTGTGGCCAAGAAGTGACTACAAACTTGTCCCTTGTCAGCTCTACTATACACCTGGGAATTCTTACAGAACATACAAATACACTTGTAGAGCCATTGTCTGCCAACCCTATACATAGTCTTGGGTACACTCCCCACTGCATAGACATACCTAATAGTTCAGCCTGTCCACCCATCTATCCACCCATATACCCATGTTTGCCTTCACTGGTTGATCTTTTCTTATATAAATGTAGTTGAGTATCTTATAAAATATAATTAAGTAACCTAATTATCAAAGAAAAAAAAGTAAAGTAACTCAGTATTCTTTGTAAGAAATTGGAAAAGACAAATAAATTACTTCCAAAGAAATCAAGAAGGGGTGTTCATTTTCTCCATTTCCCTACCTTAACCATCTCCTCTATTTCCCTCATTCGCCAACCTGTGTTAAGATCCTTCAGTATTGGAGTACAGGGTGGCAGTAGGAATAAGGGATAAGATAGTTGTACAGTTGTCTCTTGTGTTGGCATTTGTTGAAGAGTTAGACATTCAAGTGGTGGCTTTTTCTCTTTAGAGGCCTTTAGTAGGTTATTATGATATCTGTCACTGATGATATCAGATATCTCACCTTAGACAGTTAAGGCTTCTCATCTTAGACTTTTCCTTCATATCCCATCTTCAGTCCAGGTCCCTTCACCACAACTCCTTCCTGTAAGGTAGTTTTCCTTAGTGAAATCTTCTTAAAAATGTCTCAGGTCTGTCTTTCTAACATAAAGACTTCATCTGGTTAATGAAAAAGCATGTGTCTCTGTACCCTGCCAAACTCCAGAAGGGAAGGCCATTCGCATTGCTCTGTCTGGTCAGCCCAGCTTCTTGTATACGGGAAGCAGACCACGTACCCAAAGCAGCTACTCAGCTGCTCCAATACATTCCACCAACCTGTCTTTCTGTGCATACATACCTCTTCTATTCTCCCATGATTGATCTCTCCAAGGAGTGTATCTACCTAATGTAAATGTTCAGCTCATGTGACTGTCTTTTGTTTGGCTGGAAGCCACAGGAGTGGGTTCAATTCCAGACCTGAAAGGGCAGCTAGAGACCATAGTCTCAAGGGTTCCACCAGGTTATATCAGACAAGCAAAACTGTTCCCTTTTTTTCCAAATAATTTTGAGTTTTGTTCCACATTATTCTCCCTCTCTATCCAGGATCTCCTACATAGATCCCCCTCCGAGTGGTTGACAGTGGTATCCGGGTACCATCTAGTTCTTCTCATTTCATAGTTGTATAGGCTGAAGGATGCATAGTGTACCAGTCACTTAGACTAATTGTTTCCAAAAGTCTTTGGTTTTCTTCACTCTTCTTTGCTCTGGATGAGGAAAGACCCATTGTTGCATCTAGAAGGCTGCTTGCAAGCTTGTAAGATCCCAGTTGCTACTCACTAAAGTAGGATGTGGAACAATGTTTTTGTGTAGTATATTATGCCAATTGAGCTTGATGTCCCCTGTGACTATGGTCCCGAAACCACACCTCCAACTATTTGCTTCCTCTAGGTAGCTGGCTGTGGCCAAGAAGTGTCTACAACCTTGCCCCTTGTCAGCTCTACTATATACCTGGGAATTCTTACAGAACATACAAATATACTTATAGAGACATTGTCTGCCAACCCTGTATTTGTTCATGGGCACACTCCCCACTTCACAGACATACCTAATAGTTCAGCCTGTCCACTCATCTATCCGCCCATATATCAGTGTTTGCCTTCACTGAAAGCACAGTACTATATGACCAAAAGGGTTCATTTTTGCTGTGTGTACCTCCCATGTACCTCTCTATGGCTTCCTCTTCCTCAATGCCCCCATGTTAATTACTCATATTTGGTATATTGCCCTTCTCTTCACCCAAATCAATTCTTGTCTCTACCTATCTAACAGTGTTCTCTCCCCTGCCCCCTTTCCCTCCCCTCCCCTCCCACCCCTGGTAACCAACAAAGAAAATTTCCTTCCATATATAAACCTTTCCTTGACCTTTTACAATAGTGGGCTAATACAATATTTGTCCTTTTTTGATTAACTTATTTCATTTAGCATAATGTCCTCTAAGTTTATCCATGTTATGTGGTGTTTTTCCAGTTCTGTGTTATTCTTTATGGTTGCATAATATTCCATTATGTGTATGTACCACATTTTGGTTATCCATTCTTCTGCTCATGAGCACCTAAGTCATTTCCTTCTTTTTGCTATTGTAAATAGTGCTGTTATGAATATGGGTATGCATATATTGTTCTTGTCCTGGCTTTCACTTCTTTAGGATATATAGCTAATAATGGAATTTATGGGTCAAATAGTATTTCTAATTCCATCTTTTTAAGAAATTGCCATACTGCTTTCCACAGTGGTTGCATCATTTAACAGTCCCATGGTCCCAAGCCCACAGGCCCAGTGACTCACTATCTCAAGGTGTTTGATTGTGGGTAAGAAGTTATCATAACTTTTCCCACTATAAGCTCCACTATATATATACGGACATTTTTTATAGCACATACAAATATTTGTATAGTAATGTTATCTGCCAAATCTATATATGGTGGTGGTATATTCCCATTTGCTCACCCATACATGATCATCTTGCTTGTCTGCCTACGTATCTACCCATTTATTAATGTTTGTTATTGGTGATAATGCAGAATTGTGCGTGTGTCAATATTTACCTTTCTTGTCTGTACCTCTCTGTGTCTTCCTTTTCCTTATTGATATTGTGCTGGTCACCTGCTTTTGGTATATTGACTTTCCCTTCACCAAACCCATTATCTTATTTAACTAACAATTTTCCCTCCCCTCTGCTCCCATCCCTGATAACCAACAAATAAATTTTCCTTCATGTGTAAATTTTTCCTTGGCTTTTTATAGTAATGGAGTCATATAATATTTGTACTTCTGTGATTGACTTATTTCACTCAGCATAAAGTCCTCCAAGTTCACCCACATTAGGAGTTATTTAATGAATTCTTCATTATTCTTTAAAGTTGCATAGTATTCCATTCTGGGTATGTACCATAGTTTGTCCATTTATCTCTTGATAGACAGTTAGGTTGTTTCTATCTCTTGCTGTTGTGGATTATGCTGCAATAAACATGTGTGTGTGTGTGTGTGTGTGTGTGTATGTATTCATGTTCCAGCTTTCACTTCTTTAGAATATATACCTAGAAATAGGATTGCACAATCAAATGGTATTTCTATTTCCAACTTTTTAAGGAAGCCTCATACTGTTTTCCACAGTGGTCATACTATATTACATTCCCATCAGCAATGTATAAGAGTTCCAATCTCTACATGCTCTCACCTGAATTTTTTGTTTTCTATCTTGTTGAACATTGCTGTTATTACTGGGGTGAAAATATATCTCATTGTTGTTTTGATTGTATCTCTCTAATGATAGTTTATTGTACTGTGGTGGCGTATATGCTGTTGTGAGATTGGAGGCTATGGCACTGGTATTTCAAATACCAGGAGGGTCACCCATGGTGGATAGGTTTCAGAGAAGATTCCAGACTAAGACAGACTGGGGAAAACAATGGGGCCATCCACTTCTGTAAAAATGTGTCACTGAAAACCTTATGAAGAGTGGTGAAACACTATCTGACATACCATTGGAATACTTCATGAACAGCTATGAAACATTGTCTGATATAGTGTGGGAAGATGAGTCCCTCAGGTTGGAAGGCATTCAAAATATGACTGGGGAAGAGCTGCCTCCTCAAAGTAGAGTCAACTTTAATGATATGAATGCAGTAAAGCTTTTGGGACTTCAGGACCTTCATTCACTGATGAGGCACAACTCAAAATGTGAAGAAAGAGCTTCAAACATCCATTAATTATTGGAATATGGAATGTACGAAGTATGAATCTAAAAAAAGTTGGAAGTTGTCAAAAATGAAATGCAACACATAAATATTGATAACCCAGGCATTAGAGAGATGACATGGACTGGTATTGGCCATTTTCAATCAGATAATCATATGGTCTACTATGCTGAGAAGGAACTCTGGTAGTGTAGTGCCTAAGGCACTTGACTGCTAACCAGAAGTCTGGCAGTTCAAACCCACCAGACACTCCTTGGAAGGAAGGTGGGGCAATCTACTTCCGTAGTGATACTGCTGTGGAAACCCAAGGAGGGGTCTCTATGATTCAGGGCTGACTTGACAGCACATAACAACAACAACAACAGCAAGAACTATGCTGAGAAAGACAAATTGAAGAGAAATGGTGTCACATTCATTGTCAAAAAACGAAAACAGACTTCTGGTAAGATGTCAGAATAGGCAGACAAGCTACCTTCTTGTTGACCCTCTTAAACAAAGAAAAGAGAAACCAGTTGACATAGATACAGAAGATAATCCTGGAGCCCTGAGCTTTAAAAGGAGGTATAAAGAAGTGGATTAGGCACCAACAAGTGGAAAAACCTGAAGAAAAACAGTAAGTATAGAGACTAACACAGCTGCTATCTGTCAGCTATTTTAACGGCACCAATAGCCTGAATATTTCCAAGCAATGTTGGAACCTGAGAATTTACCTAAAGATAAGGCCTGGTCACTAAGGGCTGCAGGGATGCCTGTGCTGATGGCCTATGACTAAGAAGTGAAACAGCAAGGAGGGAGACAACCTGAGCTGTGGACTTTCAGCTGTCCGGAAGGCACAGCCATTTTGATTGTTTATAAGCAGTGGCTATTTTGGATATTTAAAGTGACCGATGACACAGCCATTTTGAATGTTTACAAATGGTGGCCATTATGGATATTTAAAGTGAGAGCATTCTCATTTGGATTCCAGGGACATAAGAATAGGTTCTGTTTGCCAAGGATGTCAGGGATATATGGGAGGCTGACAATGGGAAAGGAGACAGGTAGTGAGAATATAAGTGCTCCCAACTACTGAATAGAGGAGCACAGTACCCTTTCTGTGTATATAACATCCAAACAAAACAAAGAAAATAAAAATCATGGGTGAGTCATATAATCAATCACCAGTTAAAAATAAACACAAAAACATCACAATATCTTGGAGACAATAGATCATCATAAGCCACACAAAGAAACAAGATAAAGAAGGAGAAACAAGATAAAGAAGGAGAAACAAGGGGCCAGGATACAGACCCAGAACACATCTCTAAGGAAGAAGCAGTATTGGAATTCCCTGATAAGGAATTCAAAAGAATTATATTTAGCTACTTTCAACAGACTGAGAGACAAATCAAGGAAAACACTGACAAAATTGAGGAAAATACAGAGAAAACCCTAGAACAATTTCAAACACAATGTTGTGTTCTTGTTAGGTGCCATCAAGTCATCTCCAACTCATAGCAATCCTATCTATGCACAGCAGAACGAAACACTGCCCAGTCCTGCACCAGCTCCACAATCCTCACTATACTTCAGCCCTTTGCCACAGCACTATGTCAATCCATCTTGTTGAGGACCATTCCCTCTTTTGTCAACCCTCCACTTTACCAAGCATGACATCCTTCTCTACAGAATGGTCCCTTCTGACAACATAACTAAAGTAGGTGAGACGAAGTCTGGCCATTCTCACTTCCAAGGAGCATTCTGGCTGCACTTCCCCCAGGACAGATTTGTTAGTTCTTTTATAAGTCCATGGTATTTTCAGTATTCTTCACCAGCACCACAACTCAAAAGTATCAGCTCATCAACTCTTGTATTTTCAAAAAAATACAAGAACAGAATGAAAATAAATGAAAAATGAGATGTGATACAAAATCTACAGATAAAAATCCAGAAGATTAATACTAAATTTTCAGAAAGAAATAACACATTGAATGGGCAAAGGAGTAGAATTGAATCAATGGAAGGGAGAATTAGTAAGATTGAAGACAAATACCTCAATTCTTCTCTGGAAAGGCATTAATCAGAGAAGAGATCAAAACAAAATGAAGAAAGTCTAAGAATCATGTGTGTTACATCAAATGGAATAACCTATGTGTAATCAGAATTCCAAAACAAGAAGAGACTATTAATAAAACCACAGAGAAAATTGTCAAAAATTTGTTGGAAGAGAATTTCCCTGGTATGATGAAAGATGAGAATATATCTGTGTTGGATTGGGTTCTCTAGAGAAACACAAAAACCAGCAAAGTGTATATATATTTATAGAGAGAGAAAGAGAGAGAGAGATTTATCTTAGGTAAATGGCTCACAAGCGTGTAGAAGCCAACAAGTTCAAGCCACAAAGTTCGTCTCTGGAGGAGATGAGGCCCGGAGCCGCCTGGTTCCCGTAAGCACAACAGAGCCGAGAGAATCAAGCTGGCACGCAGCACGCTGGTTCCCAACAAAGGATGAATCCGAAACCTCCAGGGCGAGCGGCGAGCTGCTCACTCAAGGAAGTATATAGACTGGAATGCCGTTCTTCCAGCCTGTCCCTGGGATAGCACTGCAGGCAGGCCACACCCCCGGGGAAACTCCCCCCGGGCAGACGGGCCACTCAGAACCCAGTCATGTGATCCATCATGGGAACCACCACTCACAACTGGAGTCCAGACAAGTTGACACATCTTCAACTATCACAATATCCATTCAAGAAGTCCAATAAACCCCAAATAGTATAGACCCCACAAGAAAAGAACCAAGACATATCATCATCAAACTCACCAAAATCAAAGACAAAGAAAGAATCCTGAAAGAAGCACGAGAAAAACAAAAAAGTTACCTACAAGGACAACCAAGAAGACTAAGCTTGGATTTCTCAGCAGAAGCCATGCAGGTGAGAAGACAATGGGATGGTATATATAAAACCCTGAAAGAGAAAAATTTCCAACCAAGAATTATATATCCAGCAAAATTGTCCCTCAAATATCATGGTAAAATTAGGACATTTCCAGATAAGCAGATTAAGGGAATTTATTAAAACCAGACCAACCTTACAAGAGATACTAAAGGGAGTCATTTGGACAGAGAACCAACAACAGCAAGCAACAACTGACTACTAATACACATGATGATGTAACCCAGAAACAAACCCAGTTATGGATGTATCCAAAGTAAGTAAGCCTATAAGATTGTAAACAGGGAACCAGTGACATCGACTGACAAATGAGGAAAACTGCAAACCAAAAAGAGGGAAAATATTTTGTAGTTACAGAACTTCTAAATGGTAGGGAAGTGAAGACAATTGCAAGATAGAACAGATTATTTTAGACTTGGGAAGAAAATTGTAAATCACAGGTTACTCTCAAAGAAAAGTGATAAACCTTCACATCAAAATAAATGAGAGGAGCAGCACAAACATTTAGCAAATACTAAAACGATACCAACTAAGGAAGTAATAGTATGATTTATAAACAAAACAAGCTCAGCACAGAAAATTATATGAAACTAAGAAATCAGCAACATCGTGAAAAAGCACCTAACAACATGTCAGCAACAAATTCATACTTGTCAATAATTACACTGCCAAAAGAGTAAAAAGAGAACCTACAGATTGGGAAAAAATATCTGGCAACAGCATATCTGACAAGAGACTTATCTCTAATTTATAGAAAACTCCAAAACCTCAACTACAAAAGGAAAAAGAATCCAATTAAAAATGGGCAGAAGACATGAATAGATACTTCACCAAAGAGGATATTCAAGCAGCCAACAGATACATGAAGAAATACTCACAATCATTTGCCATCAGAGAGATGCATATCAAAACAACTATGAGATACCATCTCACCCCAACACTTATGGCAAAGTTCAACAAGACAGAAAATAACAAATGATGGTGAGGATGTGGAGAGTTTGGGACTCTCATACAAAGCTGGTGGGCTGTCAAATGGTACAACACTGTGGAAAACAGTATGGCAATTCCTTAAAAACCTGGAATTGAAAATACCATTTGACTCAGTAATTTCATTACTAGGTATATATCCAAAAGAAGTGAAAGCCAGGACAAGAATGGATATATACACCCCCATGTTCATCACAGCACTATTTACAATAGGAAAAAGATGGAAACAACCTATGTGCCCATCAAGAGAAGAATAGATAACCAAACTTTGGTACATTCATACAATGGAATACTATGCTACACTAAAGAATAATGTAAAATCTACAAAACACCGTATAATACAGATAAACTTGCAGGACATTATGGTGAGTGAAATAAGTCAATCACAGAAAGACAAATATAGTATTAGTTCATTATTGTAAAAAGTCAAGGAAAGGTGTATATATGGAAGGAAACTTTCTTTGTTGATTACCAGGGGTGAGAGGGGAGGAGAGGGAACACTGCAATAAACAAACAAATAAACAAACAAATAAATAAAAGCATTGACCCTGGCACTTTAGGTTTGTGTATTTCACTATACATAAATTATATTTCAATAACATGCATTAAAAAAAAATGAACATTTCAAGATCTATCCTGAAGTACAAAGCTGCCAGTGATAGGATAATATCCCTACACCTACAAGAAAGACCAGTTAATACTACTATTATCCAAATTTATTTAACAACAACTAAACCCAAAGATGAAGAAATTGAAGATTTCTACCAACTTTTGGAGTCTGAAATTGATCAAACATGCAGTCAAGATGTATTTATTATTACTGGTGATTGGAATACAAAATTTGGAAACAAAGAAGAACCATTGGTAGCTAGAAAATATATATGGCCTTGGTGATAGAAATGAAATCAGAGAGTACATGATAGTATTTTGCAAGACCAATGACTTATTCATTGCAAATACCTTTTTCAAACAACAAAAAGAATGGCTATACACGTTGACTTTACCAGATAGAATACACAGATATCAAATTGACTAAATGAGGGAAGAGACAATTAGGAAGCTAAACATCATTAGTCAAAACAAAACCAGGAGCTGATTGTGGAATAGAACATCAATTGCTCAAGTACAGGCTCAAGATGAAGCTTAAGAAAATTAAAACAAATCCATGAGAGCCAAAATATGACCTTAATTATATTCTACTTGAATTTAGAGATGATCTGAAGAATAGATTTGATGCATTGAACACCAATGGATGAAGACCAGATTAGTTGTAGGATGACATCAAGAACATCATAAATGAAGAGAGCAAATGGTCATTAAAAACAGGAAAGGAAGAAAAGACAAAATAGATGTCAGAAGAGACTCTGAAACATGCTCTTGAACAGAGAGTAGCTAAAGAAAATGGAAAAAATTATGAAAGAAGTGAGCTTAACAGAAGATTTCAAAGGGAAGCTAGAGAAGAAAAAGTAAAGTATTATAATGAAATATGTTAAGACCTGGAGTTAGAAAACCAAAAGATAATTACACACACACACAACATTTCTCAATCTAAAAGAACTGCAGGAGTGAAAAAAAAATCAAGTATCAAGTTGCTATATTGAAGGATTCTGTGAATGAAATATTGGATGAGACAAGCAGCATCAAAAGAAGATGAAAGGAATAAACGGAGTCACTGCACCAAAAATAATTGGTCGATGTTCAGCAATTTCAGGAGGTAATATATGATCAAGAAACAATGGTATTGAAGGAAGAAGTCTGAGCTGAACTGAAGGAATTGGCAAAGAACAAACCTCCAGGAATTGATGGATTACCCATTAAGATGTTTCAACGAAAGGATGCAGTGCTTACTCATTTATACCAAGAAATTTAGAAGAGAGATACCTGGCCAATCAACAGGAAGATATCTATATCTGTGCCCACTACAAAGAAAGGTGATCCAACAGAATGTGGAAATTATTGAAAATATCATTAATATCACATGCAAGTAAATTTTTGCTGAAAATAATTCAAAAATGGTTGCAGCAGCATATTGAAAAGAATTTGCAGAAATGCAAGCTAGATTCAGAAGAGGACATAGAACAAGGGATATCATTGGTGATATAAGATGGATCTTGCTTGAAAGCAAAGAATATCAGAAAGACGTTTCCCTGCATTTTATTGACTATGCAAAGACGTTCAACTGTGTGAATCAAACAAATTATGGTTAACATTGTGAGTAATGGGAATTCAAGAATAATTAATTGTGCTCATGAGGAACCTGTACATAGATCAAGAGACAATCTTTCAAACAGAACAAGGGGATAGTGCATGATTTAAAATCAGGAATGGTGTGTATCAAGGTTGTATCCATTCAGCATTGTTATTCAATCTGTTTGCTGAACAAACAATCTGAGAAGCTGGACTACATGAAGAAGAACCTGGCATCAGAATTGGAGGAAGAATCATTAACAACCAGCGATATGCAGATGGCACAACTTTGCTTGCTGAAACTGAAGAGGATTTGAAGCATTTACTGATGCAGATGAGAGACTACAGTCTTCAGTATGGATTACATACTGATTTCTTAATATAAAGAAAATGAAAATCTTCACATCTGGATTAATAAGCAACATCACAATAAATGTAGAAAAGATTGAAGTTGTCAAGGATTTCATTTTACTTGGATCCATAGTCAACACCCATGAAAGCAGCAGTAGGAAATAAATCATCATATTGCATTGGGCAAATCTCTTGCAAAAGACCACTTTAAAATGCCAAGGAACAAAAATGTCACTTTGAGGACTAAGGTGCTCCTAACCCAAGGCATGATATTTTCAATAACTTCATATACTTGTGAGAACTGGACAATGAATAAGGAAGACCAAAGAAGAGTTGATAACTCTGAATTGTTGTGTTGACCAAGAATACTGAAACTACCATGGACTGCCGGAAGAACAAACAAACCTGTCTTGGAAGAGTACAGCTGAAATGCTCTTTAGAAGCACAGATGGCCAGAATTTATCTCACCATCTTTGCTCCTGTTGTCAGAAGGGACCATTCTCAGTAGAAGGATGTCTTGCTTGGTAAAGTAGAGTGTTAGTGGAAAAGGGGACAAATCTTAATGAGATGGATTGACACAGTGGCTACAATGATGGGCTCAAGCATGGCAAGAATTGTGAGCATATTGCAGAACGGGGCAGTGTTTCTTTCTGTTGTACTTAGGGTTGCTGTGAGTCAGAACCAACTCAATGGAATCTAACAACAATGGCTAATGATTGTGAGCATTTCTTCATGTGTTTGTTGGCTGCCTGAATATCTTCTTTGCTATTGTGTCTGTTCATGTCCTTTGCTCAATTTTTAATTGGATTGTTTGTTTTTTTGATGCTGAGGTGTTGAAGTTTTCTTTAAATTTTAGAGATAATTCCCCTCTCAGATATATCATTGCCAAACATTTTTTTCCCAATCTGTAGGCTCTTTTGACTCTTTTGAAGATGTCTTTTGATGTACATAAGAATTTAATATTTATAAGATCCTAGTCTTCTGTTGTTTGTGCATGTTTGATTATGTGTGGTAGTTTATTTGTGCTGTGAATTTGGGCCACTAAGTGAGCAGTTTGGATCTTGTTTCATTTTCTTGCAAATGGATATCCAGTTTTGCCAGCATCATTTCTTAAAGAGACTATCTCTTCCCCATTTAATGCGTTTTGTCTTCTTGTCAAAGATCAGTATCCATAGTTGAAAGGATCCATTTTGGGGTCTCAATTCTGTTCCACTGGTCTATGTGTCTATTATACAATTTCAGGTTGTTTTGACTTCCATGGTGTAGAGTACGTTTTGAGATCAAGTAGTATGAGACCATCTACTTTGTTCTTCACTTTCAGTTGTTGTTGTTATGTGCCATCAAGTTGGACCTGACTCATAGTGACACCTCCTTGGGTTTCCGAGGCAGTATCACTACGGAAGTGGATTTCCCAACCTTCTTTCCAAGGAGTGGCTGGTAGGTGTGAATAGCCAGCCTTCTGGTTAGCAGTCAAGTGCCTTTGGCATAACGCTGCTCTGCTTATCCAAGGTCTCTTTCCTTTCCATATAAAATTAGTGATTCAGTTACCTAGTACTGCTCTGACAGGAATATACCACAATGGAATGGCTTTAATAAACAGGAGTTTATTCTTACAATTTTGAGGCTTTAAGTCTGAGTTCAAAGTGCCAGGCTCTAGGGCCTGGGTGAAAGCCCCTCAACCTTGGGCTTCAGCTATGCCTCCTCCTCCCAGGCCACTTTAACTGGATGTTTTCTTCAGGCTGCTGAGGCTGACAAACCCAAGGTTGACAAGTAAAAAGGCACAGTCCTAATGTTACCAAACACCACAACAGGCCACTAATTCAAGTCCATTGAAAGTCTCAAGATTGGCAGAGCATGGCAGGCTGCTGAACAACAAGGTCCAAGCAAGCCATAAGCTAGAGACAATTCCCAAAGTTGCTTCTTATATATGGGAAGCAGACCACATCCCTAAAGCAGCTACTCAGATGGTTGTGGTAGATCCCACCATGGAATTGATTGCCAGTCTCATCATGGAACATAACTACCACCAGCTGCCCAGCCACTCAACCAGGCCCAGCCAAGTTGACACACAAACTTACCCACTACAATCTCCCTTTCCAGTCAGTGTTCAATCTAATTCTTTACCTTTTTATTTGAAGCTCAGAGTTTCATGATCATTATTTTTATCTGTTTCACTCAGTTTTTCTGGGTCTCTGTTGCAGAGGGATTAAGCAGAGTGTGTTACCAGGACACCATCTTATCTCTGCCGCAACATATATTAATTTTATTAATAAAAAATGAAATGGTCTGTGCTACTGAAAAAAAAAAATCAGTAAAGATTACCAGCTTTTAGGCATTTGCCTTCAGGAAGCCACAATTACATTAGCCACAAAAGAGTCTCTTAAAAGATAACAAAAAAGGATAATGCAGATGGATTAGTTATATGATAAAGTTACATTCTAACCAATGAGCATTTTCATGTATGTACTGAATTACTAAAGGTGCGCAGTAATGTGACAAACAGTGTTTCTTTGCTATTCATAAGGTTTTCCCTGGCCAATTCTTTCAGA
>NW_006921930.1:3425645-3436636 GCF_000298275.1 Orycteropus afer afer
AGGTGGCTGCGATGATGGGCTCAAGTATAGCAGGGATTGTGGGGCTGGTGCGGGATCGGGCAGTGTTTCGTTCTGCTGTGCATGGGGTCGCTATGAGTCGCAAACAACTTGACGGCACTTAACAACAACAACAACAACTGAATTACTGAATGCAGAGCTTATACTCTACATGGCTGCATGAACCTAAAGATAATCTAATATGGACTCTATTGAACGATTTGCCAGTACGAACTAGAGTATCCTTAGCCCAGGTCTGCAGCAAGAATACATTAAGACTGAGAGAAGAGGGTGTCACTGGAACTTGGAAAATTAGGAGGAAGAAAAGCCTGAGGAAAAGACTCTCTCAGGGACTTAATTAATATTTCATGGTTGTGGCAGGACATACGCCTGGGGACAGAAGTGACAGGCAGCAGGGTAAAATAAGACAGAGAATAAAATAGTCAGAAGAAAGAAGTAGCAACTTTCACATTTGTCTAGAGAATAATGCTTAACATTTATTGAGAGTTCATCATGGGTTATGTCTAGAAAATGAATAGGTAATATAAAATAGCATTTTAACATTATGTAATATTATCTCATATATCATACAATACTATACAACATTACATATTATATGATATTATGTATAATATTATTTCAGAGTACATATATTATTATTATCAAATAGATAATGCAAACTGACAGGATTGTATTATTACAGTTTCCAACCTGTTCAAGCTAATATTATTACCTGTTTACAACCTTTAAGGGAGATGGAATCACTTTTAGAGATGAGTAAATTAAAACCTCAGAGAGGTTGAGGACTTGTTCAAGATCTCATGCTTAGTAAATGGTAGAGCTGAATCTGATTTTAAAGTCATCAAAAAATTCTCTACACATTTTATTTATAGGTGATATTTCCTTTTTCTGTTTATGTATTTCTCTATTGAATTCATCAAATATACACAACAATTACAGATTCTGTATCTCAAATCTCAATCACATATTTAGTATAAAGTTTGTCTTGTCATCACCTACTGTGTCACAGGCATTGTATTAGAAAATGTACATATAAATTTAAATGAGAAATAAACTATAGTTTAAATGAATTGACGATTTCATGAGAAAACATACAGAATAAAAAAATAGTATCACAGGGCAAAATATATCAAGCACTAGATTTTAAAAAAGGTAATATTAACAAGCAACAAGTAAAGGACATGAAAATTCAGACAAATGAGCATTTTATTAAACTCTGTCGTTTTAAGTAACTTACTAATTTTTCTTAGCCTCAGTTTTCTAATCTATCAAGTGAGTTTGTTTTGAGTATTAAAGCAGATGACATATATAAAGAATGGATTATATTAATAGATAAAATTTTGAGAGAACCATATTGTACAACCAAGTCTGCTGATCCAGCAACTCTAGCCAGGATGGCCAGCAATGCTCTTTGCTATGATACATATACAAGGGTATATGTTTGCAACACATGGTAAACAACTATTGGGAACTCCAGTCCCAGATAGCATGAAAAAGAAAGGGAACATTAATAAGTTGACTATTGCAGTGAACTCAACCAAGTTACCTTCTGACAGTATACACACAGTTTTACCCTAAGTTTTTAAAAAAATAGTATTTAGTTTAAAAATATGTTTGACATACACAGATTCAGTCTAGCATACATTTAATATAATAGTAACATGGATAATAATTTAATATATTATTAACACAACAAATGTCTAAAAATACTGGAAATATATTTATCTAGCATGAAAAGAAAAGTTTATGTGTTAAGTGAGTTTCATTTATTATTGTCTGTTGTACAGGACAAAATGATTGACATTGTATATGGTAACAAATGAGGCATTAGACACATTAAGAGGATAAAAAATTCAATATTTATTGTTCAAAATGTTTTTATTTTGCAACAATTAGTATTTTTATAAATTTTTCTTCCAAGAAAGTAACAAATGGCATTTATCAGAACATTACATTTATATTTTATCAGAATATTTATGTATCTCAGTGTAGGGAAATGGAACAATTTGTCAAAGAGATACATTAAATGAATATTTAGATAACAAAAATTATATAAATGTACTTATTTTCCATTTCCCTACACACTGACTTTCTCTTAAGAAGTTGATTAATAGTTATGACTCACAAAACAAACTTGCTTGTAGAGAATTGGTACATTGTTGCATCAAATATGTACATATCTCTGAATACGGTCTTTGAAAAATTCCACAAAAAGTAAAATGTTATTGTGGTGGTGGTTAAGTACTGTCAAGTCAGCTATAACCTACAACAACCCTATGTACAACAGAACAAAATACTGTCAGGTCTTGTGCCAGCCTCATATTCCTTACTACACCCGAGACCATCATTGCAGTCTCTGTGCCAATCCATCTTGTTGAGGGCCTTCCCTTTTTTCATTAATCCTCCACTTTGCCAAGCATGATATCCTTCTCCAGGGAATGGTCCCTTCTGACAACATGACCAAAATAGGTGAGATGGAGTCTGACCATTCTTGCTTCCAAGGAGCATTCTGGATGCACTTCTTCCAGGACAGATTTCTTAGTTCCTCTGGCAGTTCAAGGTACTTTCAGTATTCTTCTCAAGCATCACAAGTCAATATCATCAACACTTC
Organism: Orycteropus afer afer; assembly: GCF_000298275.1. Classification (NCBI taxonomy): domain Eukaryota; kingdom Metazoa; phylum Chordata; class Mammalia; order Tubulidentata; family Orycteropodidae; genus Orycteropus; species Orycteropus afer. The sequence goes on from NW_006921930.1 coordinate 3,428,275, forward strand.
AATCTTCCTTATTCACTGTCCAGCTTTCACATGCACATGAGGTGATTGAAAATACCATGGCTTGGGTCAGGCACACCTTAGTTTTCAAAGAGATATCTTTGCTCTTCAGCACATTAAAGAGGTTTTTTGCAATAGATTTACCCAGGGCAGTATGTCATCTGTTTTATTGACTGCTGCTTCCATTGGTGTTGATTATGGAACCAAGTAATATGAAATCTTTGACAACTTCAAACTTTTCTCCATTTATTGTGATGCTGCTTATTGGTCCAGTTGTGAGGATTTTCATTTTCTTTATGGTGAGATGTGATCCATACTGTAGAGTGTAGTTTTTAATCTTCACCAGTGCTTCAAGTCATCTTCACTTTCAGCAAGCAAAGGTGTGTTGTCTGCATACCGTAGGTTGTTAATGAGTCTTCCTCCAATGCTGATGTCATGTTCTTCTTCATTTAGTCCAGATTCTCAGATGATTTGCTCAGCATACTAGTTGAATAAGTATGGTGAAAGGATACAACCCTGAAGCACTCCCTTCCTGATTTTAAACCATGCACTATCCCCTTGTTGTGTTCGAATGGTAGTCTCCTGGTCTATGTACAGGTTCCTCATGACCGCAGTTAAGTGTTCTGGAATTCCCATTCTTCTCAATGTTATCCATAATTTGTTGTGAACTACACAATCAAATGCTTTTGCATAGTCAATAAAACACAAGTAAACGTCTTTCTAGTATTCTTTGCCTTGAGCCAAGATCCATCTGACAACACACCTATGATATTCCTTGTTCCACGTCCTCTTCTGAATCCAGCTTGCACCGCTGGAAATTCTCTGTCAATATACTGCTGCAACCATTTTTGAATCATCTTCAGCAAGATTTTACTTGCTCGAGATATTAATGATATTGTTTGATAATTTCCACATTCTGTGGCGTCACCTTTCTTTGGAATGGATACAACTATGGATCTCTCCCAGTCAGATGGCCAGGTAGCTATCTTCCAAATTTTTTAGCATAGACGATTGAGTGTCTCCAGCACAGCATCTGTTGAAACATCTCAATGGATAATCCATCAATTCCTAGAGCCTTGTTCTTCACCAATTCCTTCAGTGTAGCTTCAACTTCTTCCTTCAATACCATTGGCTCTTGATCATACACCACCTCTTGAAATGGATGAACATTGACCAATTCTTTTTTGTACAGTGACTCTATGTTTTCCTTCCATCTTCTTTTGATGTTTCCTGTGTCGTTCCATATTTTGCCCATAGAATCTTTCAATATTGAAATTCAAGGCTTAATTTTTTTCCTCAATTCTTTCATCTTGAGAAATGCTGAGTGTGTTCTTCCCTTTTGATGTTCTAACTCCAGGTCTTTGCACATTTCATGATAATAATTGACTCTTTATCTTGTCATCTTTTCCATTTGTTTAGCTACAAGGGCAAGTTCAAGGGCAGGTTTCAGAGTCTCTTTTGTCATCCGTTTTGGTCTTTTCTTCCTTTCTTGTCTTTTTAATGACTTTTGCTTTCTTCATGGATAGTGTCCTTGATGTCATTCCACAATTCCTCTGGTTTTTGGTTACTGGTGTTCAATGAGTCAAATCTATTCTTTAGATGGTCTCTAAATTCAGGATGGATATAATCAAGGTCATATTTTGGCTTTCATGGACTTCTTTTAATTATCTTCAGCTTCAACTTGAACTTGCATATGAGCAATTGATGGTCTATTCCACAGTTAACTTCTGGCTTTGTTTTGACTGAACATATTGAGCTTCTCCATCTCCTCTTTCCACCAATATGGTCGACTGGATTCCTGGGTACTGTATCTGTCAAAGCCCATGTGTATAGCTGCCATTTATGTTGTTGAACAAAGGTATTTGCAATGAATAAGTCATTGGTCTTGCAAAATTCTATTATGTGATCTGAAGTGTCATTTCTATCACCAGTGCCATATTTTCCAAATACTAGTGATTCTTCTTTGTTTCCAACTTTTGCATTCCAATCACCAGTGATAATCAACACATCTTGATCACATGTTTGGTCAATTTCAGACTGCAGAAGTTGGTAAAAATCTCCAATTTCCTCATCTTTGGCATTGGTGGTTTGTACATAAATTTGAATAATAAAGGTATTAACTGGTCTCCCTTGTAGGTGTATGGATATTATCCTTTCACTGACAGCATTGTATTTCAGTATAAATCTTGAAACATTTTTTTTGTGATGACAAATGCCACATCATTGCTCTTCAATTTGTCATTTACATCATAGTAGAGCATATGGTTTTCTAATTCAAAATGGCCAAAACCAGTCCATTTTATTTCACTAGTGCCTAGGATATTGATCTTTATGTGTTACATTTCATTTTTGACAACTTCCAATTTTCCTAGATTCATACTTCATATATTCCAAGTTCTGATCATTAATAGATGTTTATAGCTGTTTCTTGTCATTTTGAGTCATGCCATATCAGCCACTGGAGGTCCCAAAAGCTTTACTCCAACCATATCATCAAGTTTAGCTCTATTCTGAGGAAGCAGCTCTTCCCCAGTTGTATTTTGAGTGCTTTGTGACCTGAGGGGCTCATCTCTGGCGTTATATCAGACAATGTTTCAGGGCTATTCATAACGTTTTCTAGTAATATATCAGGCAGTCTTTCACTGCTATTCATAACGTTTTCACTGGCAAATTCTTTGAGAAGTGCATGGCACCTTCCTTCTTCTGAGTCTCTCTTTAATTTTGCATATGACAACAATTATATTTTCCTTTTCATTTCATACTGATCAGGTATAATCTCACATTTAGTTCTCTCTAGTTAACTGCATAAGAACGTGCCAGTGGCAATATAATCATATGACTAGTGATAGATCTGGTCTTGTGCTGTGAAAGCACAAAACACATTTTCAGATTGAGGATACCTTCGTATTTATACCAAGCTCTTTGTGATTGCACTCAGTCTATTGAGTATCAGCAGTAATCCAGTGAAGTGTGTCCAATGAAGTGTGAAGTTGCACCATCAAAAGATGAAAAATGAGAGCACAAAATTTTAACTATTATTTCAAGACTAAAAACACTTGTGGATATCTGCAAAGGGCCCGCCAACAAACATTGTATGATAAATAAATGGAATTATTTCTGACTGCATTGGAAGTACTATATCTTTTGACTATCTCAGACTTGAAGAACAAAATTACATACTCCAAAACAATTTCTTTACTTACCAATTTCCACGTATAGCATTTTGTGTTAACATCTATATCCAAATATAAATTTTGTTTATTTTTAATTTTTCAAATTTATTACCTGTGGTAGAGTTGTTGTTATGTGCCGTTGAGTTGGACCCGACCCATAGTGACCTCTCCTTGGGTTTCTGAGGCAGTATCTCTACAGAAGTAGATTGCCCCATCTTCCTTCCAAGGAGTGGCTGGTGGGTTTGAACTGCCAGCCTTCTGGTTTGCAATCAAATGCCTTACTCACTATGCCACCAGAGTTCCTGGAATTACTATAGCAATGTGAATAAAACGAAATCTGTTTCAAATTCTGCATCCATTCCTTGGTATAGTAAATAATTAATAATGGTGTAGAAAGTGAAACAATTTTAGAATCTGAAATTGTCACAGTTGCAAACTCCATAAATAACAGAAATATAGATCCTACATCATCGAATAATTTTTCTTTGAATGATGAATTATTAGATCAAAAGAGAGACAAGTGATTGTCACTATCATGGTGGACTATTTGCAAATTCATGTCAAAATTTATTGATGGTCTTCTGGTTACCTGGGAGCTCTGGTAGCATAGTGCCTAAGGTACTTGACTGCTAACCAGAAGGCTAGTCGTTCAAACCCATCAGCCACTCCTCAGAAGGAAGATGGAGCAATCTACTTTCGTAGTGATACTGCCTCGGAAACCCAAGGAGGGGTCGCTATGAGTCGGGTCTGACTCGACGGCACATAACAACAACTGGTTACCTAGTACTGCTCTGACAGGAATATACCACAAATGAGACGGGCTTAACAAACAGGAGTTTATACTCTTATAGTTTGGGAGGCTAGAAGTCCAAGTTCAAAGTGCCAGGCTCTAGGGGCTGTGTGAAACCCCTCGACCTTGGGCTTCAGCTCTGGCTCTTGTTCTCAGTCCACTGAAGCTAGAGGCATCTCTCTACTCAGACAGCTGCTAGCTGCTGAGGCTGACAAACCTAAGGTTGACAAGTGAAAAGGCACAGTCCTGATATTACCAAACCACACAGCAAGCCAATAATTCAAGTCTCTTGAAAGTCCTAACATTGGCAGAGCATGGCAGGCTGCTGGACGATGACACGGCTACATGCAGGGTTCAAGTATGCCATAGGCTAGAGACCATTCCCAAAGCTGTTTCTCATATATGGGCAACATACCCAAAGGCAGCTACTCAGCTACTCCCAGTAGATTCCACCATGCAGTTGATTACCAGTCTCATCATGGGAGTACTACATCCAGCTGCCCAGTCACTCAATCAGGCGCAGCCAAATTGACACAAAAGCTTAACTACCACAGATGGTAAACTAACATGGTTCTCTAGCCAGAATGTATTTCTCAGGTACAAAGCTAATGGTGAAAATTATAACAGGGAGTGCCTACTGTGTTCTCCATCAGCCAGCTTTGTATACTGTTTTGTTTGCAAAGTATTCAATCCTAAATCATTTAATTCTCAGTTTTCTATGAACAGATGTAGAGAGTTGCACAACTCAAATATGGTTGATAACCATTCATAAAGAGTGCCTGTCATTATATTTAACCTAAAGACATGTTTTTCACTTAATGCATGATCTAAAAATACAAATCAATGAAGAATGTCAATATCAGAAAACTATTTTGCAATGTGCTATTATTGTCATTATATCAATAGCTGAAGATAGACTATTTTATTGATGAAGAAATTAAGTGTTTGAGTCCCAAAAAATTGATATTTATTTGTTGCTTAGTTTGATCCATTTTTAGCAGATCACATCTCAAAATATGGTTTATGTCCAAAACAATGTGTGAAGAGTTAATAAATTAATAAGACATAAAGTTCAATCAACTATTTGCAATGAAATAAATATAACTTGATATTTCAGTTTGTCTGTAGATTCCAATCCTGATCTTTCTCATACAGACAAGCTAAGTATTGCTTTAAGATACACATCTCCAACAGATGGAAAACTTGGTAAGCTATTTATAATATTTATTAGCTTAAAAAGTTATACTGGTAAAAAAAAAAATTGCGAATCAAGTATTTCACTATTTATATGAAGTTGGAAAACTTGTTTTTTCAAGTGTAGAGACCAGTCCTTACAATGTTGTCAATACATTAGGGCATTATAGAGACCTGCAACAGAAAATTTTAGAACATAATGAATATACCATTTTCATACCATGTACTTTACACTCACCTAATCTTGTATGATATAATGCAGTAGATTGTTGTCCAGAAGCAGTTGATATTTTCCTTTTCTACTTTTCAGTTACTCTGTATTTTTTGCCACCTTTACTCATCAATGGGAATTTCTTAAAACATATTTATGCAATGAGAAAATGTTAAAATGCCTTTATAATACATATTGAGAAGTGAATGCTGTAGTAATGAGTGGAATTCTGGAATCGTACAGTCACATTCTAGCTGCCTTAAAAAATATTACTGAAGACAAGATCTAAAAAGAGACGCTGAAATCATCACTAGCAAAATGCAAACACTAGTATGTATTTATTTTGGTTATGTGGAGTCATATATTGCAGCATTTTCATCAACAGGGTCAAGCTCACCAAAAACCAGAAGTAAATTTATTGACATGTACAGGTCTCTATTAGTCACTAATGGTATTTACAAAATTTAAAGGAAGATTTTGAAAACACAACAAAATAAATACTGCCAAATACTCAATATTGAGTTCACCATCACAGAAGTATTAGGAAAAAAAAAAAAAATGATAGAAGTGCTCAAGAGTACTGAGTGCCAGAGATCAATTTCACATACCACATTCTACATTGTCATTGACAAGTTTGAATGTTGCATGAGAAGAAGGGTGAAAATTTATAAAATCCTTTCAAATAGATTTTCCTTTTTAACCTTTTAATTAAGTATGTTCTGCTTTGAATTTTTCATTGATTATGTTATGTGTGTTTTTGTTAATAGAAGTCATGTTGAATCAAGGAGAATTTTAGATTTTTTTTTTTTTAAAGAAATATGGATTTTGGTACTTATTACAAGGGATACATATGTCCCTCTGGACACTGGGGCCAAAATTCATGGGACATATATGTCCCTCTGAATTTATCAGATTTATATGTTTTTTGAACTCTTTACCACCTTCTAGATCCCATGGTATGTGCACACGATTTAAAAACTCACTGCTGTTGAGTCGAATCTGCTCATAGTGACCCCTTCTTGGGTTTCCAGGGAAGTACCTCTATGGAAATAGATTGCCCAGTCTTCCTTCTCAGGGAGTGTCTGGTGGGTTTGAACCACTAGCTTTGTGGTCAGCAGTCAAATGTCTTTAGGCACTATGCCACCAAAGCTCCCTAAAAACCAAACTCACTGCCATTGAGTTATAGAGATCCCCTTTGGGTTTCCCAAGGCAGTAAATCTTTATGGAAATAGACTGCCCAGGCTTCGTTCCATGGAGTGGCTGGTGGGTTTGAGCTGCCAACCTTCTGGTGTGCAGTCAAATGCCTTAGGCACTATACCACCAGAGTTCCTGCATACAATTTAGGGTGACTGAAAATTTAGTGTTTGAGTGAACACTGAATCATCATGAGAAAGAGCTTTGAAACAATATGTAGGAACCGAAGATATACTTTAAAGGTTTATTTCACAGTTCAAAAAAAAGAGAAAAAAGTTTTGCAAAATCACATCACTAGGAAGTATCACCTCATACAATACCCTATAAAAATAGCAATTTGTGCCACAATTCCATTTCTTACATTTCAAACAGTTACACATTCCTCTTCCTGATAGCTGCATGCACTGAAAGTGGGAAAACAGTTGCACTATAAACCCCAGAGGAGGAAAAGTTAGGTGGGTACTATATATCCTCTGAGTCATGAAAGAGTTAAACAAGGTGGCTATACCTGATGAGGAATGCATGAAATCGTCCAAGACATTAGTGAAGACTTATCCTAATGACAAATACAAACCTTTATGGAGAAGAGCCACAATCTCATTCTTACATGAAAACTAAGTTTACAGATTCAGGAAAGACATTTAGTCATGTAGGCATGTATGATTCCATAACAGAAGATAAAATACAATCATATTCCCTAATGTTGAAATTATTTTACACATAATCCTAACTTTAGTGATTATAAACTGTACAACAGAACACTCATTTTTGTCTCTGCACCCACTATCATCAGGTCAATTCTGACTCATAGTGACACTATAGATCAGAGTATAACTGCTCCGTAGGATATCCAAAGCTGCATATTTTCAGATGCAGACAGCCCCATCTTTCTTCCACAGAGTGATTGCTGGGTTCAAACCACCAACCTTTTGGTTTGCAACCAAATGCTTTAATTACTACACCACCAGAGCTCCTCTTCATCCTTAAAGAGACTCAAAAACTCTCACCATACAATTCAAGAAAGACTCGATTCATTATTCTTATGTATGGATGCAGCCATTGTTTAGCAGCTTAATTGTGACAAACATTGAACAATTTATAAGAGCAAAGAACTGAAAAAAAAAATGATTTTAATTACAACATGTTAGAAAGAAAAGATTTATCTGAAAGTAAAATATATAGTAATTTGATGTAATACTTATTTTTTCATTCTTAAATTTCTTTTATGACATCTTTTTATTTGTTCATTTATAATTACAGCATTATTACAAAGTAGGCATCATAATTTAAGTAAGAGACATTAAAGCGAAATTGACGAAAGTCTGCTTTTCATTGTAGGAGATCTACATTGATTATTTGAAACAACTAAGTTCACTGACTCATTTTTTGTAATAGAATATGTGAAATATTCTTTTTGTAGAAAATGTGGTATAGTAAAAAACAGTAACCCATATCCACTAAAATTTTATGATCTCATTCATCTCGTTCCACTAAAAGGGCATATAACACTTTTATGCAATTGCTAATATTATAGTCTGATGAAAAAAAGAAGTTACATCATAGATAGCTAAGATACACACACATACACACACATATAACTCATATATTCTATTTGTATACATGAGAAAGCAAAAACCAGAATAATTGTGGGATGATATCAAGAACATTATCCATGAAGAAAGCAAGAGATCACTAAAAAGATGAGAAAAGAAGAGAAGACCAAAATGGATGACAGAAGAGACTCTGAAACTTGTCCTTGAGCAGAGAGAAGCTAAAGCCAATGGAAGAAATGACGAGATAAAA
>NW_006921930.1:3437996-3461674 GCF_000298275.1 Orycteropus afer afer
AAGGTGCGATTGACAGAAGCCATGATATTTCCAATCACCTCGTATGCATGTGAGAGCTGGACAATGAATAAGGAAGATCGAAAAAGAGTTGATGCTTTTGAGTTGTGGTGCTGGCGAAGAGTGCTGAAAGTACAATGGACTGCTAAAAGAACTAACAGATCTGTCCTGGAGGAAGTGCACCCGAAATGCTCCTTGGAAGTGATAATGGCCAGACTTCCTCTCACCTATTTTGGTCATGTTGTCAGAAGGGACCTTTCCTTAGAGAAGGATGTCATGCTTGGTAATGTGGAGGGTCGACGAAAGAGGGGGAGGCCTTCAACGAGATGGATTGACACAGTGGCTGCGATTATGGGCTCAAGTATAGCAGGGATTGTGGAGCTGGTGCAGGATCAGGCAGTGTTTCGTTCTGCTGTGCATGGGGTCTCTATGAGTTGGAAACAATTCAACGGCACCTAACAACAACAACAACAACAACATGAGAAAGCAGAGGAGGGAGCACCATAGAGCATCAATGGTTAGGGCTCTCAAATGCCTAAATCTGACCCTGTAGAGAGGGGAGTCCTCCTTTCCTCATAGCCATTTACCACTTCAGAGACAGTTTGTATAGCACTGAGTTTATGATCTGGCTAAATAAAAACAAGAGCCATGACCTGTGGGGGTAGGAAAAGAAAACAGGAAGAGAAGAGAGGAAAGGGCCAGCTGGTATATGCCCTTCCACACTCACCAGTACAATAGGATCCCCCAGCACAGCAGAAAAGAAGAAAGGGGAACAGCAGGAAGAGCAGGAGGATGGAAAGGCTCTAGGACACTTCTTTCCCTAGGAACTAAGGACTAGGGAAGAGATACACTCACACATGCATACACATATATACACACAGGCACACACTCAGAAGATGTCAAGGAGTGATAACCTATGCTATGCATTTAGACATGCTGAAAATCAAAGATGTATTGAGAGCTGTCCTGTTATCAAGGCAGTTGGTCCAATCAGAAAGGAGGAAGGAAAAGGATGCAATGAAGCAAATACTATCTGATGCTTAGTCACCCCCATAAAAGTTTTCTTCTCTTGTTTGTTATTTTTTTCTTTGCTCTTTTTTTCTTTTTCTTTTTTTTTAATTCCCTGGACATCTGAATAGCTGCTTTTTTTAAAAAAAATTAAGTTATAGAATAATATTCAGACTAGAGTTACTAATTTAGCTGCTTTCAAAGTTATTTGGAAACTTGTAATTCCTCTGCTTTTTTTTTTTAAGGATTTTTTTTTTTTAATTTTTATTGTAATTTGGGTGAAAGTTTACAGAGCAAATTCTTCTATACAGCAGTTCACATACACTTTGTTTCTTGAGATTGACTGCAGTTTCCCATAATATAACTACTCTCTTCCCACTTCCTCCCTGTTGTTACCTATGTCCTTCCCTCCCATGCACTCTTGCCCCCTGAGCTGTCTCCCTGTGCATACCCAGCCCTTCTATTGTCCCACAATTGATCTCTCCAAAGAATATATCTACCTAATGTATATGTTCAGCTCATATGCTGTCTTTTGTATGGTTGGAAGCCACAGGAGTGCGTTTAATTCCAGACCCGAAGGGCAGCTAGGGGTCATAGTGTCAGGGGTTCCACCAGGTCTATCAGACCAGCAAACCAAGTCTCTTTTTTTTTTGTGATTTTGAGTTTTGTTCCACACTGTTCTCTCACTCTATCCAGGATCTCCTATATAGATCCCCCTCCAAGTGGTTGACAGTGGTAGCCAGGCACCATCTAGTTCTTTTGGTGTCATAATCACATAGGCTGAGGATCACAGTCCCTGGGACTAATTGTTTCCATGTATTTTACATTTTCTTCATTTGTTTTCTGGACAAGGAGAGACTCATCAATGCATCTAGATGACTGCTTGTAAGCTTTTAAGATCCCAGTTGCTACTCACCAAGTCAGATGTGGAACAATGTTTTTGTGTAGTATATAATGCCAATTGAGCTTGATGTCCCCTGTGACTATGGTCCTGAGCCCACTGGTCCAACTACTTGTTCCCTCTGGTTAGCTGGCTGTGACCAAGAAGTGACTACAACCTTGTCCCTTGTCAGCTCTATTATATACCTGGGAATTCTTACAGAACATACAAATACACTTGTAGAAACATTGTCTGCCAACTCCATACATGGTCATTGGCACACTTTCCCCTACATAGACATACCTAATCACTCAGCATGTCCACCCATCTATCCACCCATATACCAATGTTCGCCATCACTGACAGAACAGTACTGTATGTGCAAAAGGGTTCATCTTTGTTGTCTGTGCCTCCCATGCACCTCTCTCTGTCTTCCTCTTCCTCAATGTCACTGTGTTGATCACTCAGTTTTGGTGTATTGCCCTTCCCTTCATACAAATCAATACTTGTCTCTACCTATCTATCAGGGTTTCCTCCCTTCCTCTCCCACCCCTGGTAACCAACAATGGAAATTTCCTTCCACATATAAACCTTTCCTTGAGTTTTTACAATAACAGACTAATACCATATTTGTCCTTCTGTGAATGACTTATTTCACTTACCATAATATCCTCCAAATTCAACCATGTTATGTGGTGTTTTGCAGATTCTACATTATTCTTTAGGGCTGCATAGTATTCCTAATGTGTTTATGGACCATAGTTTGGTTATCCATTCTTCTGTTGATAGGCACCTAGGTTGTTTTCATCTTTTGGCTATTGTAAACAGTGTGTGATGAACATGGGTGTGCATATATCTATTCTTGTCCTGGCTCTGACTTCTTTAGGATATGTACCTAGTAATGGAATTTTTGGGTCATATGGAATTTGTAATTCCAACTTTTTAAGGAATCTCGACACTGCTTTTCACAGTGGTTTTAACTTTTGAAAATCCCATCAGCAGTGTATGAGTGTCCCAATCTCTCCACATCCTCACCAGCATTTGTTATTTTCTATCTTGTTGAACTTTGCTACTAGTTCTGGGCAAGATGGTATCTCGTTGTTTTGATTTGCATCTCTCTAATGGAGCTCTGGTAGCATAGTACCTAAGGCATTTGACTGCTAACCAGAAGGCTGGCAGTTCAAACCCACCGGCGGCCACTCCTCAGAAGGAAGATGGGGCAATCTACTTCCGTAGTGATAATGCCTCAGAAACCCAAGAAGGGGTCACTATGAGTTGGATCCGACTCAACAGCACATAGCAATGGCTAATAATTGTGAGTATTCATATGTTTCTCTTAGCCACCTAAATATCCTCTTGGGTGAATTGTCTATTTATGTCTTCTGGCCATTTTTTAATTGGATCATTTGTCTTTTTGTTATTGAGGTGTTGGAGTTTTCTATAAATTCTAGACATAAGTCCTTTGTCAGATATGTCATTGCCAGATATTTTTTCCCAATCTGTAGGTTTTCTTTTGACTCTTTTGGAGAAGTCTTTGGAAGCACATAAAAATTTAATTTTTACAAGATCCCATTCTCCTTTTACAAGGTCCCATTCTAGTTTACCTCCTGCTGTTTGTTCATTTTTGGTTATGCTTGATAGTCTATTTATGCCATATATTAGGGCCCCTAAATTTGCCCCTAGTTTTTCCTTGAGGAACTTTACAGTTTTAGGTTTCACATTTAAGTCTTTGATCCATCTGGAGTTAGGTTTTGTGTACAGTGTGAGGTACAAATTTTATTTCATTTTTCTGCAGATGGATATCCAGTTTTGCCTGCACCATTTGTTAAACAGACAACTCTTTCCCCATTTAATGGATTTCAGCCCTTTGTCAAGACCAGCTAGCCACTGGTCGATGGATCTGTTTCTGGGTTCTCAATTCTATTCCATTGGTCTATGTGTCTGTCATTGTACCAGTACCAGGCAGTTTTGACTACTGAAGCTGTATAACAGGTTTTGAGATCCAGGAGTATGAGACCTACAACTTTGTTTTTCTTCTTCAACAGTGTTTTGCTTATCTGAGATCTCTTTCGTTCTCATATAAACTTAGTGATTGTTTTTTTCCAAATCCTTAAAGAATGTTGATGGTATCTGGATTAGGATTACATTGAATGTATAGATTGCTTTGGGTAGAACTGACATGTTTACATTGTTCAATCTTCCTATTCATGAGCATGGTATGTTCTTCCATTTATATAGATCTCTTATGGTTTCTTGAAGTGGTCTTTTGTAGTTTTTTTTGCACAGGTCTTTTGTGTCTCTGGTAAGATTTATTCCCAAGTATTTATTTATTTATTTGGTAGCTATTGTAAATGGTATTGAGTTGTTTATTTCCTTTTCAGCAATCTCTTTGCTGGTGTAGAGGTATCCAACTGATTTTTGTGTGTTGTTCTTTTTTCCTGCCGCTTTGGTAAGTCTCTCAGTTCCAGGTGATTTTTTTACTGAATCTCTTGGGTTTTCTAGGTATAGGATCATATCATCAGCAAATAGAGATACTTTGACTTTTTCTTTACCAATTTGGATGCCTTTGATTTCCCTTTCTTGCCTTATTTCCCTGGATAGGACTTCCAATACAGTGTTGAATAGAAGTGGCGATAGAGGACATCTCTGTCTGGTTCCTGTTTTCATGGGGAATGGTTTCAGTCTCTTTCTACTGAGAATAATGTTGGCTGTTGGTTTTTCATAAATGCCCTTTATTATGTTGAGGAATGTCCCTTCTATTCCTATTTTGCTGAGAGTTTTGGTCAGAAATGGGTGTTGGATTTTTATCAAATGCCTTTTCTGTATCGATTGAAATGATTATGTTGTTCTTTTCCTTTGTTTTATTTATGTGATAGATGATGTTGATAGTTTTTCTAATGTTGAACCATCTTTGCATTCCAGGTATGAACACCACTTGGTCATAATGTATTATTATTTTGATATATTGTTCGAATCTATTGGCTAGGATTTTGTTGAAGATATTTGCATTTATACTCATGAGGGATATTGGTCTGTAGTTTTCCTTTGTAGTGTTTTTGCCTAGCTTTGGTATCAAGTTTATGCTTAAGTCATAAAATGAATTTGGGAGGATGCCATCCTTTTCTATGTTTTGGAATAGTTTGAGTAGAACTGGTGTCAGTTCTTCTCTGAATGATTGGTAGAATTCTCTAGTCAAACTTTCTGGGCCAGGACTTTTTTTGTTGTTGTTATTTTTTTTTAATGACCTGTTCAATATTTTCTTTGTTATGGGTCTTTTCAGCATTTCCACTTGAGTCTGCGTAGGTTTAGGTAAGTGTGTGTTTCTAGAAATCTGTCCATTTCTTCCAGATTTTCAAATTTGTTGGAGTGCAGTTCTTCATAGTATCCTGATATTATCCTTTTCATTTCAGTTGGTTCTGTTTTGATGTGTGATTGTTATATTTCTTCATTGTATATGTGCATCAAATAGGTTGTACATGTGTTAGCATATCACGTTAGGTACAAATATGACTTTATAATTGCTCTTATTTAGAGATTATACATGGATAAGAAGATGTGTAGAACTGCAAAGTTGACAAGAGGTGGACAGTGATAGTTGGAGCTGTGTGTCAACTAGGCTGAACCGCAATTCTGTGTGGTTTAAGCAGTTGTGATGTGGGTTATTCCCATGATGGGATCAGATGTATATGTTTTGAGCAGACAATCCATTGAAAGGGAGTTTCCCTAGGGGTGTGGCCTGCTTCTGATATATTTACAGACATCCTGGGGAAAGAGACACTCTTCTGTGGATTAGGATCCTGTTGTGCTGCCTACAACTGTCCATAAGTGAACAATCCACCATTCAGCCTGGAGATCTTGGATTCATCATTAGTTGGAGTCAACAGCCAGTATACTGCCTGCCAACCTTGAGCTCATCAGCCCCTGCAGCTTCATGAGTTGGAAAAAGCCTCCAGCTTGATGTTTGATCCAAGAATTTGGGACTTGCCAGCCGCTATTAAGTTTGTGAGCTATTTTCCTAAGATAAACTTCTCTTTCTCTATATGTATATACAAGTTTTACTGGTTTTGCTTCTCTAGAGAACCCAGCTACACATTTGGTACCAGGAGTGGGATGCTGCTCTGACAGATACCTAAAATGTGGAAACAGGAGTGGAGTGCATCCTTGATCTGAGCTTGTGGCAGAGAGACTCCAGTATGCGGCATGAGAGATGGCAGCAGAAAAGCCAAGAGACTGGCAGGAGAGATGGTAGGAGCAGAGTTGAGGGACAAGCATGAGAGATAATAGTAGCAGAGCCCAGAGATGGGCATTAAGCAGCAACAGGCTTACCAGCCCACAGAGGAGAAAGCCAGGTGCCATTGGGTAGGCAGTTTCCTGGCAGAGTGGATTGCCTTCAGGCATTAATTGATAGAAGAGACCAGCATGAAATGGAGTAGCATGTCAGCTGGCCCACAAAACAAGAAAGCTGAGTGCTTTTGGGGCAGGAAGATTTATGGCAGAGTGGGTTATCTTCAACATCAATTGGCAGAAGAGGAGGGACCAAGGAAATGGGAGGCAGAGCTGCTTCAGCCTCAAGGGTAGACCTTGGCCTTAGGGAGTGTAACCAGCACAGCCCCCTAGGTTTCAAAGAGCCAGATCTTCACCAACTTGGTTCTGGAGTGTGTGGGGCTGCATGTTCGTTTGAAATAAAGGGATTGAGTCATAGCCACTTCCCAAGAATGGGGGACGGAGGGCTGCCATGCTCAGAGGTAGAGGATTAGGGCCCACCAGGCCAAGAAGGTGAGGTTGCCACTCAGGAACTAGGGGACTGGAGTCACACAGTGAAGACATCTGTACAGATTACCCCCATGGAAGATCTGTATAGGTGCCAAGTTGACAAGGGGTGGAACTGTGATGGTTAAGTTTGTGTGTCAACTTGGCTGGGCCTGGTTGAGTGCCTGGGCAGCTGGATGTAGTATTCCCAATGATGAGACTGGTAATCAACTGCATGGTGGAATCTACTGTGAGCAGCTGCCTTTGGGTATGTGGTCTGCTTCCCATAAATAAGAAACAGCTTTGGGAATGGTCTCTAGTTTATGGCACACTTGAACCATGCATGTAGCTGTGTCATTGTTCAGCAGCCTGCCATACTCTGTTGACCTTGGGACTTTCAATGGACTTGAATTAATGGCCTACCATGTGGTTTGGTAACATCAGGACCATGTCTTTTTCCTTGTCAGCCTTGGGCTTGTCAGTCTCAGCAGCCAGTAGCTGTCTGAGTGAAGAAAACCCTCTAGCTTCATTGGGCTAGGAGCAGGAGGTAAAGTTGAAGTCTGAGGTTGAGGGGCTTTCACCCAGCCCCTAGAGCCTGGCACTTTGATCTCAGACATCTAACCTCCAGAAATGTAAGAGAATAAACTGCTGTTTGTTCAAGCCATCGCATTTATGGTATATTCCTGTTAGAGTGGCACTGTGTAACCAGAGCATGATGTCTTCCAATTCATTTCTTATTTGTGTCATTTGTATTTTCTCACATTTTTGCTTTATTAAATTAGCCAGTGGTTTGTGAATTTCATTAGTTTTTTTTCAAAAAACCAACTTCTAGTCTTGTTGATTTTTTTCCTATTGTCTATTTTCTGTTTCATTGATTTCTGCTTGAATCTTTATTATTTCCTTTCTTCTAGTGACTATGCTTTTCTTGCTGTTTGTTTTGTAACTATTGGAGATTTTGCTTTAAGATTTTGATTTTGGCTCTTTCTTCTTTTTGACGTGTGCATGTCTTGCTATAAATTTTCCTCTGATCACTGCTTTTGCTGTGCCCCAAAGATTTTGGTATGTTATGTTTTCATTCTCATTTGATTCAACAAATTCTTTAATTTCATTTTTTTAAATTTCTTCTATTACTTAGTCATTCTTAAGGAGGGTATTGTTCAGTTTCCATGAGTTTGCTCTTTTTCCATTGATCTTCCTATTGTTGATTTCGAATTGTATAACATTGTGATCTGAGAAGATACTTTCCAGCATTTCAATGTTTTTAAATTTATTAAGGCTTTTTGTATGGCCTAACATATAGTCTATCTTGGAGATTGTTCCATGTGCACTGGAAAAGAATGTATATTGTGCCGTTGTTAGGTGAAGTGCTCTGTAGATGTCTATAATGTCAAGTTGGGAAATTGTATTGTTTAGTTCTTTGGCATCTTTGTTGAGTTTCTTTCCAGTTGTTCTATCTTTCATTGAAAGTGGTGTATTAATGTCTCCCACTATGACTGTGGAGTCATCTATTTACTTTTTCAATTCTTTAAAATCTGATTTGTGTATTTTGGTCCTCTTTCCTTGGGTCCATAGATATTTATTATGGTTATATCTTTTTGTTTGACTGATCCTTTAATAATTATATAATGTCCTTCTTTGTTTTTTGTGGTGGTTTTTGTCTTAAAGTCAACTTGATCTGAAATTAATATTGACATTTCTGCTCTTTTTTTGGTTGCCATTTGTTTGACATATTTTTTTCCAACCTTTGACTTTTACTCTATTTTTTCTTTGTCTCTAATGTGTGCCTCTTGTAGACGGCATATTGATAGGTTATGTTTTCTAATTCAGTCTGTGACTCTTCGTCTTTTTAGTGGGTGCATTAATCCATTGAAATTCAGTGTAATTATGGAAAGTATGAATTGGTTGCTGTAATTTTGTTACATGTATTTCCCTGGTGTTTCTACTTCTTTGCTCCATATAATTTTCTCTGCTGAGTTCCTTTTGTTTATGAATCATGTCATCCTTTTCTTCATTGCTATTGTTTCAGTATTTGCTAAATATTTGTGCTTGTCCTCTTTTCTTATTGAGATATGAAGGTTTATGATTTTTCATTGAGGTTACCCTGTGAATTATAATGTTCTTTCCGAGTTTGGGATAGTCCATTCTATCTTGCAACTTTCTTTATTTCCTCACCATTTAGAAGCTCTGTAACCACACAATTTTTTCCCTCTTTTCAGTTTGTAGTTGTCCTCATTTGTCAATTGATGTCTCTGGTTCCCTGTTTAAATCTTGTAAGCTTATTTTACTTTGGATATTTTCAGAACTGGGTTGGATTCTGGGTTATGTCCTCATGTGTATTAAGGAGTGTTTGTTGTTTGCTTTTATTTGTTCTCTGTTCAAAGCATTCCTTTAAGTATCTCTTATAAAGTTGGTCAGGTTTGAAAAATTCCCTTAATTTCTGCTTATCTGGAAATCTCCTAATTTCACCATCATATTTGAGGGACAGTTTTGCAGGGTATATAATCCTTGGTTGGAAAGTTTTATCTTTCAGGGTTTTATATATACCATCCCATTGCCTTCTCACTTGCATAGTTTCTGCCAAGAAATCAGAGCTTAGTCTTACCCTTTGTAGGTAACTTTTTGTTTTTCCCGTGCTGATTTCAGGATTCTTTATATTTGGTTTTGGTGAGTTTGATGATATTTCTTGATGATTTTCTATTGGGGTCTATCCTGCGTTGGGTTCATTGGATTTCCTGAATGGGTATATTCTCATCTTTCATCATATCAGGGCAGTTCTCTTCCAACAAATCTTGGACAATTTTTTCAGTGGTTTTCTTTTTCTCTTCCTGTGCTGGAATTCTGAGTACAGGTAGGTTACTCCTTTTGATGGTATCCCACATAAATGTTAGGTTTTCTTCATTTTATTTTGATCTTTTTTTTCTAGAGAAGATACTTTTCCAGAGAAGTGTGCAGGTATTTGTCTTCAATCTTATTAATTCTGTCTTCCATTGATTTGATTCCACTTCTTTGCTCTTTCAATGTGTTGTCTATTTCTGAAAATTCAGTATTAATCTTCTGAATTTCTATCTATTGATATTGTATCATTTCTAATTTTTCATTTATTTAGTCATTTTGTTCTTGTATTTTCTTCAGAAATTGTTCTAGGTTTTTTTCTGAGTTTTCTACAATTTTGTCAGTGTTTTTTTTTTATCTGTCTCTCAGTCGGTTGAAGATACCTAAATATCATTCTTTGAATTCCTTATCGGGGAGTTCCACTGTTACTTCTTCCTCAGGGATGTGTTCTTGTTCTGTATCCTACTCCTTTGTTTCTACTGCTTTATCTTGCTTCTTTGCATGGACTGTGATAATTTGTTTTCTCTGAACATTGTAACATTTTTCTGTTTATATTTAATTGGTAACTGTATGTTGGAGTGATACAACCAAAATTTTCATGTCTTTTTTTTTTTTTTTGGATGTATCTGAGTAAGCAGGATACTGTGCTCCCCTATTCACTAGTTGGCAGCACCTATGCATTCACCACATGTCTCCTTGTTGATATAGAATGAGATTGGCTGCACAAATTTCTTTCAACTGTTTTTGAAGAGCAGTTTAGGGTGAGTCAGGCTCTTACTGGTGGTTGTGTAT
Organism: Orycteropus afer afer; assembly: GCF_000298275.1. Taxonomy (NCBI): domain Eukaryota; kingdom Metazoa; phylum Chordata; class Mammalia; order Tubulidentata; family Orycteropodidae; genus Orycteropus; species Orycteropus afer. The sequence goes on from NW_006921930.1 coordinate 3,448,255, forward strand.
CATTGGCTAGTTGGTGCAGAAGGAAGTGGTGGTTTTCACTCAGTAAGTAAGTGGAGCTGTAGGAGGTGTGGGTGTGGTTGGATCTAATTGGCATGGTTGCTGTCTCCCACTCAGACAATAATAAAAATTGAAAAAGCATTAAAAAAGTAAAAGCAAGAGGATAAAAAACACACACTGCATAAACGCATAGGAACAATCACCAAAAAGAAAAAAAAAAAAAAATGAGGAGAGACAATAAATGAGAGAAAATATTTAAAGAAATACTATAAAAAGCCAAATGAAATATGAATAGAAAAAGCGGCAATATCTGGGGAGGGAGGAGTAAGAGAAAAGGGATAGAGTAGGAGAATAATGATGAAAGGTAAAATGGGAAAAATGCAAAAGGAAAAGAAAGAATAGGGCCTGTGACCCCATGCTTTCCCAGGAGAGAATTTGCAGTGGCCATAGTGCATGTAGAGTGCAGACTTGGAGGCAAAATAACTGGGGTTGGGGATGGACTTCGAGTAAGATGGAGGAATAGCCAGACAAGCAACACAGACCCTCTTCAACAAAGAAAAGAAAAAACAATTGACAGAGATGTAGAAGATAATCATGGAGCCCTGAGCTTTGAAAGGAACTATACGGAAGTGGATTAGGCACCAGCTAGTGGGAAAACCTGAACGAAAACAGGGAGTACAGAGATGGTCGGAGCTGCGGACTGTCAGATACTCTTATGCGACCAACAGCCTGAGTATTTCCAAGTAGTTTTGGGACCTGAGAATTGACCTAAAAAAGATCAACCCAGGTCACCAAGGGCTGCAAGGATGACTGAGTTGGTGGCCTATGACTAGGAAGGGAAACAGCAAGGTGGGAGACAATCTGAGCTATTGACTTTCTGCTGTCCTGTGGGTGCAGACATTTTGATTGTCTACATGTGGCAGCCATTTTGGATATGTAAAGTGACTGAGGGAACAGCCATTTTGAATGTTTACAAGCAGTGGTCATTTTGGATATTTAAAGTGACCGAGGTCACAGCCATTTTGAATCTTTACAAGTGGCAACCATTTTGGATTTTAAAGTGATAGCATCCTTATTCAGATTCCAGGGACCTAGGAATAGGCACAGTTTGCCAAGGGAATCAGGGACATAAGAGAGGCTGACAACAGGAAAGGAGACAGGTGGTGAGTATATAAGTGCTGCCCACTAGCAAATAGAGCAGCACAGCACTATACCCTGTTTACATAGATAACATACAAACACAACAAAGAAAACAAAAATCATGGGCAGGTCACTCCAACACACAATCACCAATTAAATATAAACACAAAAACTTCACAATGACTTGGAGCATCAGAGCATCACAGTCCACACAAAGAAGCAAGATAAAGCAGGAGAAACAAAGGACCAGGATATGGACCCAAAACACATCCCTAAGGAAGTTGCAGCATTGGAACTCCCTGATAAGGAATTAAAAATAATTAAATTTAGGTATCTTCAACAAATTGAGAGACAGATCAAGGAAAACACAGAGAATACCCTAGAACAATTTCAAAAGACAATACAAGAACAAAATGACAAAATAAATGAAAAATTAGAAATGATACAAAATCCACACACAGAAATCCAGAAGATTAATACTAAATTTGCAGAAATAGATAACACATTGAATGGGCAAAGGGGCAGAATTGAATCAATTGGCAAATGAGGACAACTACAAACCAAAAAGAAGGAAAAAACTGTGTCATTACAGAACTTCTAGATGGTCGAGAAGTCAAGACAACTACAAGATAGAAGGGACTGTTCTCAACTTGGGAAGAAAACTATAAATCACAGGGTAACCTCAAAGAAAAATGATAATCCTTCACATCAAAAAAGAGGACCAGCATAAATATTCAGCAAATACTAAAACAATGAAAGAAGTGATAACACGATTCATAAACAAAACAAGCTCAGGATAGAAAATTATATGGAACAAAGAAATCGACACCATGAAAAAGCACATAACAAAAATGACAGCAACAAATTCATATTTGCTGATAATTACATATCTTGCAAGGGTCTTATCTCTAAGACTTATAGTGGAAGAGTGGATGACCAAACTATGGCACATACACATAATGAAATGCTTTGCAGTACTAAAGAATAACATACATTCTGCAAAACACTGCATAATATGAATGAACATGGAGGACACTATGCTGCGTGAAATAAGTCGATCACAGAAGGACAAATATAGTATTAGTTTGTTGTTGTGGAGGTTCAAGGAAAGGTACATATATGGAGGGAAACTTTCTTTGTTGGTTAGCAGGGGTGAGAGGGGAGGGCAGGAAACACTACAGAAAAAAAAAAAAAATGCATTGACCCACGTGCAAAAAAGAAAAAGAACTGGGGTTAGGGTGCCTTCTCCCAAGCCAGGTCCTGCCTGGAAGATCCCAGCCTTGTTCCTTACCTTCCTGTCTCCTCCTCTGTTAAGCGGGGAGCCTAGTAACATGCCTGCAGTAACGGAGGGGGTGGTGAGAATTGAGAACCTTCAGGTGAGGCATGTGGCTGTGTTCTGGGCATGTAGCTGCTGACGAAGAAAGTGGACCTCTCTGATGGTCTTTCCCTGGACACCCCTGGATGCCTCATTTCCTTGGGCTCCTGTCCCCTCACTTGTAACATCCATGTCCCTCCTCTCTGTCCCATGCCATTTTTAATTTGAGCAACCCTGGTGGTGCAGTGGGTTATAGAGGTCAGTCACTGCCTCAAAGCAGAGATGGTTGTTACAGGATCAGGGGCCGGGAATGTAGGGAAATTTCAGCAAAGCGGTTCTTCTACAGGCTCAGAGCAAAGCCCGGCTCTATGAAAGGGATTCATTCATTAGACCCTGGCTGAAAAGGGACAAAAAAAAACAACCAAACCCACTGCTGCTGAGTCATTTCCAACTCATAAGGACCCCCATTGGGTTTACCATGGTGGTAAAACATTGTTGTTGTTGTTTCCCATCCAGTCGGACCCAACTCATAGTCATCCCACCTTGGGTTTCCAAGCGGTATCACTACGGAAGTAGATTGCCCAACTTCCTTCTGAGGAGTGGCTGGTGGGTTTGAACCATCAGCCTTCTGGTTAGCAGTCAAGTGCCTTAGGCACTATGCTACCAGGGTTCCCGGTAAATCATTAGGGGAGTGGATTTCCTCATTGTCCTTCCAGACAGGGCCTGGTGGGTCCCTCCCCTGGGTCAGAAGCTTGTGTTTGTAAACCCATGGAACCCATGGCTGTGAGGTCCATTCCAACTAAAGGCAAACATACAGGCCATAGCAGAGCTGCCCTAGAGGGTTTCCAAGGCTATAAATCACTGCAGAAACAAAGTTCCTCATCTTTCTACAAAGATGGTGGTCTCAATTGCCATCCTTTTGGTTAGCAGCCAAATGCCTTAACCACTGCAGCAACTCTGACACACATGGTGGGTCACTACAAATCAGAATTGACTGGAGGGCACATGGCAAACAGTCTAGAGAAAACTGGGTGTGCAGAAAAGTGGTCCCAGGGAAAGTTCTACTCTGCCAAATGAAGCCTACTGCCATGGAGTCCATTCTGACACATATTAACCCTATAGGGCAGAGTGGAACTGCCCCATTGGGTTTGTAAGCCTGTTATAATGTTTAGGGAAGCAGAGTGCCACATTTTTATCCAGCAGAGCAGCTGGTGGGTTGGAACCACTAATCTTTGGTTAGCAGACGAATGCTTTAACCAGTATGCCAGCAAGGGCTTCTTCTCTTACCCTGAGGCTTGGCTAATCTCTGGAAGGGCTTTTAGGGGAGCAGTTGTCTGCTGGCCAGATTCAGGTGAGTAGGGGATTGGTTAACAAGGATCCTGTTTTGATTGAACAGTAGGATGAAAAGTTCAGCTAATTATTTATGAGGCAAAAGAGGTGTTTGCAGGGTCAGTGCCTGGTCTTGTCAAAGGAAAACTAGGGGGACGTCTGTCAGTCTTCTCTATGTCATATGGGGCAGGTGGGTCTTTGCAGTAAGACTTTCCCATAACCTAAAGGGCAGAGAGTTTCTACCCTCTCTGTAAAATTCTACATGCCACCCCTTCATTGATGCTCCACACCTGGGTGGGGAATGGAAGCCCTGTCTCCATGTCACAGGGACACACATGGCTAGAGCTGCAGGCAACAGCAGGATGTTCCATGCTCACTGATGTGATTTCAAACATCAATGTTTCTGACAGTGGACAAAAGGGCACTGGGGGCCATCCTGGCCTTGTCAGGACTCTTCTGACTTCCCAAGGGGAAAGAAGTGATGACCTAATATACAAGACAGCCTGGACAGAGACACTTGGGCCCAGAGACACAGAGTCAGAATATGCCAAGAAGACAGCTAAGAGATTCCAGGGAGACTGGCCTGCAGAGGAAAACAGAACCCACCAGGTGTCAATGCCTTCCAGAACTGAGAAAAATGAACCCAACCCAACCCACTGCCACTGAGTTGATTCTGACTCATAGTGACCCTATAGAACAGAGTTGAACTGCCAAATAGCATTTCCCATAAGTCTTTAAGGATGTTGACCCCTCATCTTTGTCCCTGGGAGCAGCTAGTGGGATTGGATATGACAAACGGTTGGTTAGGGGTTGAATGATTTACCCACGACCTCACCAGTGTTCTTCCAGCTTTCATGAGGAGAAACTATTTCACAGAAGTCTTGTCAAAGTGGGGAGAGGTGCCAAAAAATTAGAATAGGGGAACACTGATCCACTAGCCTCTCATGAGACAAGGCTGTTTTTTAAAACCCATTAAACCTGCTGCCCCAGAAAAAAAATAAGAAAAAAGAAAAGAAAAGAAGGAACGGGGAGAAACACAAGAAAAAGAAAATGGAACTGGGATAAGAGAAGAGAGAAGAACTGAAAACTAGAACCTGGGAAGGGAAGAATAAAGAATAATAATAAAAAAGACAATAACAATCATGATAGTTTTGAAACAGACAGAAACAAAAAAAACTAAAAAAAAAATCTGGGTGGGGTGGGACAAGACACCCAGGGTCCGTCAGAGCACACAGACTGGGATGGAATTCCTGCTGGCCCAGAATGTGGGTGGGAGTGAGGGATGGCCCCAACTCTGTTCTCCAAGAAGGGGTGGGGTATAAGAGTAACAAGGGGAATATCGCACCTTTCCAGTCATTGGCATCAGGAATGTCCTTGTGGCTCCTGGCAAGTGGAGCCTGTTATTAAGTTTCTGGAATTTGGGGAACACTGTCCCTTTAAATATCTAAAATGGTCAAACTACTTGTAAACATTCAAAATGACTGTGCCCTCCGGATAGGCAAAACTCCACAGCTCAGCCTACCTTCCTCTTCACTGCTCCCCATTTTGTTCACCAACCACCAGTGTAGTAATCCATGCAGTCCCTGACTAGCAGGGACTGTTTTTAGATTAATTCTTAGGTTCTAATGCCACTTGGCAATATCCAAGCTGTCGGTGCCATCAGGATCACTGACAGATCACTGCTCCGTATATCTCCTTTTTCAGTGTTTTCATACAGGTTATTCTACTAGTTGGAGTTTAGTACTCTTCTGTATCCTTCCTTTCAAAACTCAGGACTCCAGAATTATCTTCTGTATCTGTGTTCATTAATTCCCCTTTTCTTTGTTGAAAAGGGTTTCTGTAGGATGCCTAATCCTCCATCTTAGTGGAATTCTTCTCTGCTATTATTTTAGTTTTTTAAAATTAATATATGACATACATATAGAAAGTTATGTGGGTATATATGTTCGACTCAGTAAGTTTTCACAAAGAGTACAACCTTATAACTACCAGCAAGGTCAAGGAGTGTGTTAGGGTTGTTTCCTTTCACTATACTTATTTAATCTGAATGCTGAGCAAATAATCCAAGAAGCTGGATTATATGAAGAAGAAGGTGGCATCAGGATTGTAGGAAGACTCATTAACAACCTGAGATATGCAGATGACATAACTTTGCTTACTGAAAGTGAGGATGACTTGAAGTACTTACTGATGAAGATTAAAGACTACAGTCTGAAGTATGGATTACACCTCAATATAAAGGAAACAAAAATCCTCACATCTGGACCAATTAGCAGCATTATCATAAGTGGAGAAAAGGTTGAAGTTATCAAAGACTTCATATTACTTGGTTCTACAAAGCTAAAATGGCAAGGAGGCCACATGTTCTGACTTCCTCTAATCCCACAAGAGGAAGACAGAATCACCATCAATAGCCCAAGTCCTATTCCTGCGAGGACAGACATGCTGCTCCCTCCAGCCCTTTCCCCAACCATTCCTCCCAAAGCACCCACCACCTCTCTCCTAGGTTTGATAATTCACTGCAGTGGCCACACAGAACTCACAGATTATGGAGTTTATTAGGGAAGCACCAGGCTACAATTCAAGTTCAGGAAAAAATGCTCAGTGTCTCTCCCAGCCCACCATCTCTCAGCCAAGTCTCTCACAGCCTCTCCCCCAGCAGTGTATGTCCCTTGGTATCTTACTCAGCAATGCATGTCTCTCAAGTTTCTTTCGCAGCAGCACGTGTCTCTTTCAGGAGCGTGTGTCTCTTTCAGCAGCACGTCTTCCTCAACCAGCAGTCAGAGAGACTTCTGCTTCTAGGAGGACTCCTTTTGAGCCTGGCAGAGTGGCCAAACTAGCCAATCATAGCATCAGAACTCTAAGCACCTGAGAGAGAGTGGGAACCTCCTAGAACATTGTTTTGTGCCACTCCCAACAGAAATACTCCAGGTGGACAACTTTAGCAATCAGGAGCTCCTCAGTTGCTCATAGCAAATCCCACTTTGGAGTTTACAAAGACTTATGGGTAGAAAAGCCACACTAAGTAATTTACTACACCGCATACAATCTACACCAAAGGAAGCATCAGTCAAGACATCAAAAGACATATTGCATTTGAAAAATCTGTTGCAACAGACCTGTTTCAAGCGCTGAAGAGCAAAGATGTCTCCTTGAAGACTAAGATGCACCTAACTAAAGACATGGTATTTTCATCTACTTCATATGCATGTGAGATCTGGACAATGAATAAGGAAGACCGAAGAAGAGTTGATGTTTTTGAGTTGTGGTGCTGGTGAAGAATGCTGAAAGTACTGTGGATTGCTAAAAGGACTAACAAATCTGTCCTGGAAGAAGTGCAGCCAGAATGCTTCTTGGAAGTGAGGATGGTGGGACTTCCTCTCACCTACTTTGGTCATGTGATCAGAAGGGACCATTCTCTAGAGAATGATGTCATGCTTGGTAAAGTGGAGAGTCAATGAAAGAGGGGAAGGGCCTCAACAAGATGAATTATTGACATGGTGGCTGTAGTGATAGGCTCAGTTATAGAAGGGAGCATGAGGCTGGCACAGGACTAGGCAGTATTTCATTCTGTTGTACATGGGGTTACTATGAGTTGGAGATGTCTTGATGACAAATAACAACAACAACAACATCCTGCGTTTGTCTCTTTGCCAAGTGAGCACACCCTGATTTTAATATTCTATTCTATTTTTATTTTTTTGAATTTTACAAAGACTTCCAGGTCTGGCTTTTCTTTTCTTTAACGTTATACTCATGACAGTTATTTTTATTATCCCTTTATTTCCTTGCTGGATATAATTCCACTGGATCAATTTAGAACAGTTTTTGTTGTTGTTGTTGTTGTTGTTGTTTGTTTGTTTGTTCCATTCTGTGATTGATGTACTTTGGGAGACTTTCAAGTTTGGTGATATTATCAATATTTCTGACACTGAATCTGATATGAATCTTTTGTGGTGCATGTGTAACTTATTCAGTAGGTTATAATAAATGGTTATACTGTGTACAATGTTTTCCACATCTTCATCTACATTAAGAATTATTAGCTTTTTTTTTTAATTTTATTTTTTCAATTTAATCATTCTGTAAACATTCTGTGGTACTGTTGGTATTCATTATGGTTTCAATTTCCTTTGTCCTGATGACCAGAGAGTTTGAGGTCATTTCCATAAGTTTCTAGGTACCTGATCCAGTCTTTTGTCCATTTTTTCTCCCCCCTTGGACTGTTTGACTTCTATTGATAATACAAAGAATATATAAAGTCCAGCTATGAGCCCTTTGTCATAGCATGTGTACACTATTTCTTTGTCACTTAGACACTTGTTTTTTCACCTTATGGTGTCTTTGACAAATAAAACTTCTCCATTTTAATGTGTATCAATGTAACAAAAAATATATATTGTTTATGTTAATGACTTTTGTGCACTACTTAAGAAATCTTTCACTGGAAATCTACAATCCACGGCTATTTAATTTTTAAGTGTGGTAAGAGAAAAGAGATTTAATTGTGTTTCCTTATAGAAAGGTAATTGATACAACACCATTTACTAAAAAGACAAATTTTACTCAAGAGAATTAAAAACTTATATTCACACAAAAACCTGTGTGAGTTTTTAGAAGTTTTATTCATAATCTTGGAAAACTAGAAACAACTTACCTGTCTTTCAAGAGGTAATAATTTTTTTAAAAAACTGTGAAAACAGCTAATGGTGATGGGTGATCAACATGAGGAACATAATGTCACTGATTATACACTTGAAAAACTGTCCAAATGGCAAATATTTTGTAACATATGTGCTTACTACAATAAAAAAATATTAAAAGACTGGTATATTTATACAGTAGAAACTAACCCTGTTGCTGTTGAGTCAATTCCAACTCCCAGTGACCTTATAGGACAGAGGAGAAATGCACCATAGGGTTTCCAAGGCTGTGAACTGCCAGTCTTTCAGGTAGTAGTAAATGCTTAGCCACTGTGCTCGCAGGGCTCCTTATGGAATACAGCACTACTTATCATTGAAAATATTTAGTGACAGACACAGCAATATGGATGAATCTCAAGTGCATTTTGCTAAGTGGAAGATGCCAGATTCAAAAGGCTACATACTGTGGGATACCATTTATATGATACTCTGGCACATAAATTGCCATTTATATGACAAAAGCAAAGCTACAAGAATGGAGAAAGGTGAATCGTTGTCAGGGAAGAAAGATAGGTGGAAAAATCAAAAGATTATTACAAAAGGAAAGCAAGAGGGAACATTTTGGGATGAAGAAACTATTCTTTATCTTGCTTGTGCCATTGTATCTACAACTCTATGAATTATGTTAAAATGATTAAAACCAAACTAAACTCACTGCCGTGGAGTCAGATCCAACTCATAGTGACCCCTCCTTGGGTTTCTGAGGCAGCATCACTATGGAAGTAAACTGCCCAATCTTCCTTCCGAGGAGTGGCTGGTGGGTTTGAACCACCAACCTTCTGGCTAACAGTCAAATGCCTTAGGCACTATGGCACCAGAGCGCCTGTTAAAATTAAAATGATTAGGACTGTACAAAGAGGGAATTTTATAGTTTGTAATTTATTTATTTATTTTTTTTTGTAATCTAAGAAAGAAGACAATCTACTATCGTGATACCATCTGGAATCCCAAGAAGTGGTCGCTATGAGTCTGGTCTGACTCGATAGCACACAACAACAACAACAATAAGAAAGAAGAGGAAGAGGAGACATTTTTTGCCACCCAACTTTAGTGTCACCATTGCCATAAATTAGTCTTTATATGGATATGATATGCCTGCCTTGCAAAATACCAAGATTGTACTTGTTAATTGATAATATCTCATTTCACTTATAGATAATTTTGAACAAGTTGCACTGGAAATTAGCAGCTCTGTAATGGTATGTGTAGGACTGGAGACAAGTTGTTACTTCTCTTTTCCTACTGAAATTTTCTCCTTCCTATGGTGAGATAGATCTGGAGATGTGCCATATAGACTCCTCTAGCTTCTAGAACTTTAGATTTCCATTGTCACTCCCTTCAAAGTTTGCCTGAAGCTAAATTGCCCAAAACCATATCCTTCCAGGACTGACCCAAATCTGATAACTGAAAAAGGCAGAGGTATAAAGGAGTAGTGCCCAAGGCATTTGACTGCTAACCAGAATGTTGGCAGTTCAAACCCACCAGCCACTCCGAGGAAGGAAGATGGGGCAATCTACTTCTGTAAAGATTTACTGCCTCAGAAACCCAGTGAGTTGGAACTGACTCAATGGCAGTGAGTTTGGTTTGGTTTTTGGTATGTCAGCCTAACACAGGACATCTCCAATGAGCCTTTTCAGCTCAGAATGCCTGTGGAGTTGACTGGGGTTGTCGAGGCTTCATTATAATCTTAACTTTCTCCTTAATTCAGGCCTGCTTCCTTTCCTTCACTTCTAAAGATACTGCTCCCAACGTCACTATTTTAATAAATATCCTGCATGCTAACGTCCAACTCATAGTCTGTTTTCCACACAACCCAACCTGTCGAGGTTGGTGCCAGGAGTGGTCTAAGAAAGCAGGAGATAAGATGAGCTTTCAAACCTGGAACATTCACTGCTTGCATGCAATGAGCACCCTATCACTGGTGGTGGGTGAAGCACAGTCAGCCAGGGCACAAGGTGGCAGTCCAATTATTAAAATTCTTACCTATGATGAATTGGAATGGTATACCAGTAAAAGAAAATATACTATATTAGTGGTTTTCAAAGTATGGTGCTGGATCTGCAGGATCAACAAATTCTTGGGCCTCCCCCTAGATTTACTGTATCAGAAACTTTGGTGGGAGGACCAAACAATCTATATTTTAACAAACCTCCTGGGTTTTCTGATTCATGCTAAAGCTTGAGAACCTCTACACTAAGTTGGTGCAACACAAAAGATATTTGGAAAGTCTGTAAGACAATGTGTCTATAAGGACAGTGAAATAGTCCAGCTACTGCTAAGCAATTTTGATTCTCTAGAAAAAGATAAGGAAATGATCAACAAGAGAAAGTTAAGTGTGAAAAGCCCAAGGGCCTCTTTGATGGCCTGCAAATAGATTATCATGTCTTGCAGTGGGAGGACAGTGAAAGTTGGGAACCAGGTCCAGTACTTAGTAGCCTCAAATAAGTTTAAATTATCAAGCAAGGCAGATCTTTTATGTCAAAGTCAGGTCACTGCTTGGAAAGAATGAGACTTGGACATGTAAGATGGGGACATTTTGGGTGATGCCTCTTAAATTTTGATTTCTAATAGTCCTCTGAAACTTCTGAGAATGTGGCAATAGGCTGCCCATACTTTTAAGAGCTAGCATACCCTCCTTGCTTGGAAATAATGTAGAATCCCTTTCTTTCAATATGCTTCCTTCAACATTTGCCTCCATCTCCCCTTGGACAACTTGGTCTATAATTCAAGTTCAGTTGAAGTATAATCCAGCCAGGAATAGGCAGGTTTTAAAAGGGGAGAGACTATATTCCAAAGAATTAGCAAAAGCAAACCAGCATGTACCACATCTGGGAAATAAATGTGGGATTAGATTCTAAGGGTGTTTAATCAAGGGAAATGGAACATAAAGTTGGATAAGGGAGCATATGTCAATTTGGGAGCATTTTCCTGGAATATAAGATTAATACTCAGGCAAGGACCCCTGGAATTGGTGCAAATGTGCTACATGGCTCTAAAAGCTGTAAAAAAAAAAAAAAAAGTTATGACCCATGCTAAGTGAAGCTAAAATGCCAAAATCATAGTGGCAGGTGGAGGAGGAAGGGATTTAAAGAATATATAAGATGGAAAATCCACCCAAAATGATTATATTCAGTGGAAAGACCCCGTGGTTACAAAATTTACCAAGACCCTAAGAACGTACATCATTAACAAATTCACTAAGCCAGGGTTTAATAGTAAGAAAGACATTTATGGAACTAGGCTAACCAATGGCAATTCCTTGTTGGCTTACATGTCAGGTATTGTGAGTAATACCAGGCACTACTAAACCTTGCAGCAATAGAACTCAGGTGGCTGCCTGAAACCATCAGAAGCCAAAAAGAGAACAAAACAAAATAACACTGCAATTGAGTCATTTCTGACACATAGCAACCCCCACTGGGTTTCTCTAAGTCTATAAATCTTTATGGAAGTAGACTGCCTCATCTTCCTCTCATGGAGCAAGTGGTGGGTTTGAACCACCAACTTTCCAGTTAGCAGCTAAATGCCTTACCCACTATGCAACCAGAGCTCTTTATCAGAAGTCAGCTGGATGCAATTATCCTAAGTGACAAGATCAGACTGGCAAAGGACTTGATATTCAGAGTTATGAAGATATTAATATAACAAGGCATAACTGAAGAGAAAAAATGGGTAGCCAACTTGAATATGATACAACCTACACTATTAAAATAAATTAAAGATGGATGATCCCCAGATTAAGAGCAATCTCCCTAACAAAAGCTGTGATCTCTTGCTTGGTTTCCAAACGACCCTGTTTTGGATCAGGAACTCATTGACCGATAGAGAGACTGGTTTATAAAAGGTCCTACAGCCTTTTACTTAGGTGTGTGTACACTGGTCAAATGGATATACATTTAAACATTAAAAAAACTATTAGACACAGGATTCAAATTGACATCAAAATCTGGATTCTTAACGTATTGTCATTGACTATTCTTTTAGTGAGGGGACATATGAGAGCCAGATGATGAGTGGAGTAATTTTAAAGGTCTGACTCACGGTGGGACCGCTCGTTCTGCAGACTCAGCTGGTGGTCATTTCTCCAGTTCCTGAATATATTTAACTGGATTGGACACACTTATTAGGTGGTACAAAACTCCCATTTGATTTTCGGCTTGTGAAATCAAAGCTATCATAGTATGGACAGTTAAATGGAAAAGAAAACTCTGAAACTCTCCTCACCACAGCCAAGTTACAAATTCAAAAACAATATCATATACCAAAAAGGATTGCAGAAATTAATGTTACCTTTAAACGCCTAATAGATGCATGGTGATGGTTTCTATGATGTCTCCATTCAATTAATCAGTTTTCTCCTTGCAAAAACTTAATGGATCCTGGAAAATGATGGTGTTGTTGTTAGGTGCTGTCATTGTTAGATGACAGTAAACTACCATAAACTCAAGCAAATAGTACCCTTAATTGCAGCTTCTGTGTCATATATGATATCTTTTCTATAGGAGATAACTTGGACTCAAGTATGAGGACATTAAATTGGCAAATGTCTTTTCTTTGTCAGAAAAGTGAAACAGTAACAGTTTGCATAAATAATGGAAATTTGTTGTGGTTGTTATGTGCCATTGGGTCATCTCTGACTTGTTGTTATTGTTATGTGCCGTCGAGTGGGACCTGACTCATAGTGACCCCTCCTTGGGTTTCGTAGGCAATATCACTACGGAAGTAGATTGTCCCATCTTCCTTCTGAGGAGTGGCTGGTGGGTTTGAACCACCAGCCTTCTGGTTAGCAGCCAAGTGCTTTTAGGCACTATGCTACCAGAGCTCCCTTCTCTGACTCATTGTTGTTGTTGTTGTTATGTGCCGTCGAGTCGGCCCCGACTCATAGCGACCCCTCCTTGGGTTTCCGAGGCAGTATCACTACGGAAGTAGGATTGCC
>NW_006921930.1:3462739-3472048 GCF_000298275.1 Orycteropus afer afer
CAATCAAATCCCTTTGCATAGTCAATAAAACACAGGTAAACATCTTTCTGGTATTCTTTGCTTTGAGCCATGATCCATCTGACATCAGCTATGATACCCCTCACTCTACATCCCCTTTTGAATCCAGCTTGCATTTCTGGAAGTTCTCTGTCCATACACTGCTGCAACCATTTTTTAACTATTTTCAGTAAGATTTTACTTGCATATGATATCCATGATATTATTCGATAATTTCCACATTCTGTAGGATCACTTTTCTTTGGAATAGGTCCAGATATGGATCTCTTCCAGTCAGTTGGCCAGGTAGCTGTCTTCCAAATCTCTTGGCATAGCCAAGTGGGTGCTTCCAGTGGGGCATCTGTTTGTTGAAACATCTCAATGGGTATTCCTTCAATTCCTGGAGCCTTGTTTTTTGCCAATTCCATCAGTGCAGCTTTGACTTCTTCCTTCAATACCACTGATTCTTGATCATATGCCACCTCCTGAAATGATGATCATTTACCATTTTATTTATTTATTTATTTTAGTATAGTGACTCTGTGTATTCCATCCATCTTCTTTTGATGTTTCCTCAATCATTCAACATATTGCCTATGGACTCTTTCAATGTTGCAATTTGTAGCTTAAATTTTTTCCTCAGTTTTTTCAGCTTGAGAAATGCTGAGTGTGTTCCTCCCTTTTGGTTTTCTAACTCCAACTCTTGGCACATTTCATTATAATAATTTGTTTTGTCTTCTCAAGCTGCTCTTTGAAATCTTCTGTTCAGCTCTTTTATCCTGTTGATTCTCCCATTTGCTTTAGCTGCTCTACATTCCAGGGCAAGTTTCAGAGTCACCTCTGACATCCACTTTGGTCTTTTCTTCTTTTTTTAATAACCTTTTGCTTTCTTCATGGATGATGTTCTTGATGCCATCCCACAGATTTTGTTGTTTTCAGTGCATCAAACCTATTGTTTACATGGTCTCTAATTCAGGAGGGATAAAATCAAGGTCATATTTTGGCTCTTATGGAGTTGTTTTGATTTTCTTCAGTTTTAACTAGAACTTGCATATGAGCAGTTGATCTGTTACATAATCAGCTCCTGGCCTTGTTTTGGCTAAAGATATTGAGCTTCTCCACTGTCTTTTGCCACAGATGTAGTCAATCTGATTCCTGTGTGCTTTGTCTGGTAAAGTCCATGTGTATAGCCACCATTTGTGTTGTTGAAATAAGGTATTTGCAATGAATAAATCATTGGTCTTGCAAAATTCTATCATGCGATCTCCACCATCATTTCTATCACCAAGATGTAATTTTCCAACTATTGGTGATTCTTCTTTGTTTCCAACTTTTGAATTCCAATCACCAGTGATAATTAATATATCTTGATTGCATGTTTTGTTGATTTCAGACTGCAAAAGTTGGAAAAATCTTCAATTTCCTCATCTTTGGCTTTGGTGGTTGGTACGTAAATTTGAATAATCATAATATTAACTGGTCTTTCTCTTAGGTGTATGGATATTATCCATCACTGACAGCATTGTACTTCAAGATAGATCTTGAGACATTCTTTGTGATGATGAATGCCATACCATTCCTCTTCAATTTGTCATTTTCAGCGTAGTAGATCATATGGTTGTCTGATGGAAATACTGTAGCTAAAATATTTTTCCAGATAAGTGCTAACTCATCTACCCTTTGTCATGATATATTTCAAAAAAGATTTGAACATTTGACATTTTGCAGATCATCACTCTGATCCACTACATTAATGACATAGTGTTAGTTGGGCTGTTTGAGATGGAAATTGCTAGTATGTTAGAAGCCTTTGTAAGACACACATGCTCAAGTGATATGAGATAAACCTGTGAACATTCAGAGGTTTGTACACTAGTAAAATTCTTTATGGATCCATTGATTTGTGACTTTCTATGGATATCCCATTCACAGTAAAAGAAAAAATATTGCCACTTACCTTCCACCACAAAGAAAAAAATTAAAAAAAACAACAAGTAGGCCTCTTGGTGTGCTGGAAGTGGCACATTTTACACTTTGAAATACTTTGCTGGGCTATAGACTAGGTAATGTGAGAGGCTGCCTGCTTTGAGTGAGGCCCAGAGCAGAAAAGGGCTTTGTAGAAAGTTATAGTTCAAGCAATCCTGCCAATTGGGCCATACAAACAACCGAAGTCACTGCCATTGAGTCAATTCTGACTCATAGTAACCCCCTTTGTGTTTCTGAGGTGGTAGATCTTTACAGGAGTAGACTTCCTAGTCTTCCTTCCATGGAGTGCTTGATGGGTTTGAACTGCCAACCTTCTGATTAGCAGTCAAATGCCTTCAATCCTATGGTATTAGAGGTATTAGTTATGGTAAAAGGTAATATATTGAGTTTATTACTGTCTCAGTGAGAGAATAAAAATGCAGGCATATGGAATTCTGGATCAAGGACATATCACCTGAAATAGAGAATTATACATTTTTGGTAGAGGAAGAATTCTTGAGCATGGGACATTAACTGACCATGTGTCCAGAACTTCCCATCATGAACTGGGTTGTGATCAGCCTACCAATGAGCCAAGCAATAAATGGAAATGATATATCCAAGATCACGTAAGCAGAACAAGAGAGCACAAGTAAGGGAATGAGCAGGTAGCTGCTGTAGTACCAGCACCCACCTCACCCTTAGTTTATACCTACTTCAATAAGATGAGCCCTTATTTTCAGCTGATAAAAGAAAGCAATAAATAAATAAATAATTTGCTTTATAGTTGGATCAGTTTGATATGTGGGCAAAAGGTAAAAATGGATGGTCTTGAAAGGCAGTGGTGAGAGAAAAGTCATCCCAGTGAGCAGGATTATGAATGTTGCACCTGTCTACCTACTTTGTAAGGACAGTAAAGTGACCTAAAATTAATATATCTATAGACAGGTGGCATAGTGGCTGCTCACCAGAAGGTCGGCAGTTCAAACTCAGTAACTGCTTTACAGGAGGAAAATGAGGCAATCTACTTCCATAAACCATAAAGATTTACAGCCTTGGAAACCCAATGGGTGTCTCACTATGTGTTGTGTGTTGGAATCAACTTGATGGGAGTAGGTTGGTTAGGATATATATATATATATGTATATATATATATATATGTATACACACACACACACACGCAAAACTCACTGCCGTCGAGTCAGATCCGACTCATAGCGACCCCTCCTTGGGTTTCTGAGGCAGTGTCTCTATGGAGGTAGATTGCCCAACCTTCCTTCTGAAGAGTGGCTGGTGGGTTTGAACTGCCAAACTTCCTTCTGGTTAGCAGTCAAATGCCTTAAGTCCTATGCCACCAGAGTTGATATATCTATATCTATATCTATATCTATATCTATATCTATATCTATATCTATATCTATATCTATATCTCAACACCCAACAATGAGAAGTGAGTATGTAACTGATAGTCTTGTATGCTTTAGAATGCTAGTGGTGAATTAGAAAGCACACCACATTCATTACTAAGCTTTTGAAAGAGACATGTTTTATTCCAACCAGGAGCTTAGACTGTATGTTTTTAGATGCATAAGAAATTCCTAAGTTGTAGACTATTATGATAATGTTATGACATGAACTTTAAGAGAAGAGTTAAAGAAAATAAGGAGCCTTGTGTCTCAAAGACAGTTTCCTAGCTTTTCACAAAGAGTACCCCAACTTCAGAGGAAAGTAGGCAAATACCCTTGAAACCTGGGGGCAGATCCAAGAAACTACCAGTGTGAGAAATATTTTTGAAAGTTTCTGTTTTATTTTAAAAATTGATTTGATTTTTGCAGTGTATATTTGTTATTATTTTACTATAAGAAAATTAAAGTTTTCAGTAATGAACAAAATTAATAGGAAAAGCATTCCCAGTTTGCCCAGCGGCTTCCTAGGTGCCCTTATACAGTGGTTCTGTGCACAAACACCCACATTTGAGAAAATACACCCAGAAATCCCTGAGCTGAACTAGACCCCAGAAGCTGCATGAGATGGAGTTCCAGTGCTTATTAGCTATTTAATCTTACACAGTTGAGACTGTGTTTCAGTAAAGTTGTAAATCCTACAATATGAAGCTCTCTTTTCAGACTGCTCTAGGACTTTGGTAAGTGATTTTTAACTCTCTAAGGGCTTTCTCAGGAGCTCTGGCAGTGTAGTGCCTAAGGCACTTGACTGCTAGCCAGGAGGTTGGCAGTTCAAACCCACCAGCCACTCCTTGGAAGGAAGGTTAGGCAATCAACTTCCATCGTGATTTTGCCTTGGAAACACAAAGAGGGTTTGCTATGAGTCAGGTCCCACTTAAGAGCACATAACAACAACAACACATGCTTTCTCTGTATCTGAATGTTCTGGTTACCTAGTGCTGCTCTGCAGGAATACACTACAAGTGGGATGGCTTGAACAAACAGGAGTTTATTCTTACAATTTGCAGGCTTTAAGTCCAAGATCAAAGTGCCAGTCTCTAGGGGCTTGGTGAAAGCCCCTCCACCTTGGGGTTCAGCTCTTCCTCCTGCTCCCAGCCCACTGGAGCTAGAGGCTATTCTTCACTCACACAACTGCTGGATGCTGAGACTGACAAGCCCAAGGTTGACAAGTCAAAAGACACAGTCCTGATGTTACCAAACTACACAGCAGGCCATTAATTCAAGTGCATTAAAAGTCCCAAGTTTGGCATATCACGGCAGGCTGCTGAACAACAACACAGCTACATGCAGGGTTCAAGTGTGCCATAAACTAGAGACCATTCCCAAAGCTGCAAAGCTGTTTCTCGTATATGGGAACCAGACCACATACCCAAAGCAGCTTACTCAGCTACTTGTGGTAGGTCCCATCATGGAGTTGATTGCCAGTCTCATCATGGGGAATAACTACCACCAACTGCCCAGCCACTCAACCAGGCCTAGTCAAGTTGACACACAAACTTAACCACCACACTGAGAATGAAAAATTCTATCATTTTTGTTTTAAAATTAAAACTCTTTTACTCTTACTAGTTCATAGAGATCCGATTTTAAAGATATCTTATATGGATGAGTTAAGACAATATTTCTTAGTGGAAAGAGCTTTGAAAACTACTCAGAAGACTTGAGTTTTATTCCAAGCTTTACCATTTAATAGCTCTGCAACCTTGGACCAGTAACTTAATGCTCTGGAGACTCAGTTTCTCTCCTGCAAAAGGCAGTTTTGTTTTTTTTTCCTGTCACTCACAGGGAATTTATGAATTTGAAATAATGGGTATGGAAGTGCATTCCCAATGCTCATTCTTCTTTGCAGCATTGCCCCAACTCCTCTGTGTTTAGAGTATAACTATTTTTAAGACATTATTATAAAATTGCTTTCTGGATTCCTTGTATTCATAAATTGCCTTATCATTAGTTAGATATCGGAGGTCTATTTTGCCTCAGGAAAAGAATTTCAACTGCTTACTATTCCCACCTGCTCTCTTGTTTTCATCATTTCTACTTTGAAGCTGTGCTACTGGCCATGAAGATAAGATGTAGGGCCATTATTAAGACATACTCTTCAATATTTTCAATGTTGGAAAAATATTACATTATCCAGAAAAGGTAAATAGTCTAAAATCAAGTGATATTTTACTTTAAAATTACATTAATAATGATAACTGAAAAAACATATCAATTCTATACTGGGAATTATCTAGAACAGTAAAGATAAATTATAATGAGTTCCCTAGCTCTGGTAGCATAGTGCCTAAGGCACTTGACTGCTAACCAGAGGGCTGGTGGTTCAAACCCACCAGGCACTCCTCAGAAGGAAGGTTGGGCAATCTACTTCCGTAGTGATACTGCCCCAGAAACCCAAGGAAGGGTCGCTATGAGTCGGGTCTGACTCGACGGCACATAACAACAACAACATCCATATTCCTTAGACTATACTTCTCAGTTCCTAATTGGTCCCTCTTTTTGATACAACATAAATTCCCTCAACTGTTTGATTAATGCAAAGGATCTCACCAAAGCAGGTCTATCCTCCATTTTGTTTTTTATTCCCTACCACACAGGAAACAACTGTGTTGCTTTGAATTGAATATTCTATTGAAGGAAATATTCTTTTATGCTTAACAAATTACATAAGTAGCAGAAAAGTTACTAAAAAGGATTTGAAAGAAATATGACCTGTATGTAATTCATGATTTTAGGGTAGTCTGTGACATAATGAGGGGCAGTGGTGGCCCAGTGGTAGAATTCTTCCCTTCTGTGTGAAGACCTGGGCTTAATACCTGTCCAGTATACCTCTGGGAAGCCACCACCCACCTGTTAGGTGAGGCTTGTGTGTTGCTCTAATTCTGAACAGATTTCAGTGGAGCTTCCAGACTAAGATGGACTTAGAAGAAAGGTTTGACAATTGACTACTGAAAAGAAGCCACTGAAAGCCCTCTGAATCACTATGGTCAATCCCCAGTCACTCCAGAGATAGTGATGGATGGACAGGGCAGCATTTTCTTCCACTTTGTGTGGAAGTTGGAGGTGACTCCAAAACAACTAACAATAAAACAAGACATGATAATTAACTCACCCACAATAAAATAGTTTATCCCCAGCAAGATCAGTTATACATTTAGAATAAAGAAACTTCTTTGAGAATTTAAAGGTTAGAGTTATTTTCATTAACTTTCTGTGTCTTGTATAATGAAGATATCTTTTTTACACAAACATATAGCAGTTTCACTACTCTTAATTCCTGTCAGTACTAATAGGGAAAGGTTACACAGACACCTTTTGGAAACTGTTTTAACCCCAATTTATTACAGAGCAGACTTTTATTTGAATGGATATTTATTTTTAATTCCAATATGAAAAATTTTAATTATTGGTATGCCAGCCAAAAATATTTGTCAGTTTGATTTGGCTGTAAGATGATTCTGTCCTTAAACATGTACCTTACTTTGACCTTAAAAATTGTATTGCACTAAAACTCTCACACTCTTTAAAATGGCAGCTATGATGCAAGAATTAGTGCCAAATCTGTATCAGTTTCTTCAATTAATTTTTGAGTATTGATATTATATTTTATAATTTCTAGTAGTTTGTGCTATTTTTTATGTGTGTATAAAATTTTCATGTGAAATAGAAAGATTGCAGCCTTACTTAATACCGTACTCTTTCAGTATGCACTTTCAGCAGAATTGGGGTTGGTAAACCTATGGAAGAGGGATGCTAGTCTGTATTTCCTGTGTATAACTAGTTCAAGTATAAGTCTACTATCTAGGTATCTATTTCATGATAAATGGAGAAAAAATTAAAGTTGTCAAGGATTTTATTTTACTTGGATTCACATTCACTGTCCATGCAAGCAGCAGTTGAGAAATCAAATGACACAGTACATTGGGCAAATTTGCTGCAAAAGACCTCTTTAAAGTATTAAGAAACAAAGACATCACTTTGAAGACTAGGGTACACCTCACCCAAGATGTGGTATTTTCAGTAGCCTGATATGCATGTTAAAGCTGGGAAATGAATAAAAGATACTGCAGAAGAATTTATGCATTTGAATTCTATTGGCAAAGAACATTGATTGGATATCATGGATATCCAGAAGAATGAACAAATTGGTCTTGGAGGAAATACTGCCACAATGCTCCTTAGAAGTGAAAATGGCTAGATTTCATTTCTCATTCTTTGGTCATGTTTTCAAAAAGGACCAAGCCCTGGAGAAAGATGTCATGCTTGGTAAAGTAGAGGGTCAGTGAAAAAGGGGAAGATCCTAGAGGAGATGAGTTGACCTAGTGGCTCAGGCATGACAATGATTGTGAGGATGGCACCAGACTGGGTAGTGTTCCCTTCTGCTGTACATAGTGTCTCTGAGTTGGAACATACTTGATGACACCTAACAACAATAGGTATCTCCTGTTGAATAACAAAATACATTCAAAATTTAGCAGCTTTGTACACCAAAATTTATTGTCTCACAGTTTCTGTGGGTTAGAATTTGGGATCAGCTCAAGTGGTTGCCTTGAATTTAGGGTCTGTAGTAGCTATAACTGTAAGATGGTCTCTCTCATCTCAGCCCCTTGGCATCCACATCTTTGTGTAAACCACTTCTAACCAATAGAATATGGCACGGTGAAGGGATTTAAAAGATGTAAATAAATTCCTAATCTTTGACTTTAAATTAGTAAAAGGGAGATTAACCTGGATGGGCATGACCTAATCAGGTTAGCCTTTTTAAAGAGTCTAGAGAGCAGAAATAATCTCTTGCAGGTTTTGAAGATGCAAACCATGAATTCTACAGCTACAAGAAAACAAATACAGTGAGGGTTAAAGTTATGTGTCAATTTGGCTAAGCTTTGATTATCAGTGATTTGGCAGACATTATGTCTTCTATTTTGTGATCTATTTGAACAGACAAACAGTTGCAAAGGAAGTTTCCTTGGGGGTGTGGCCTGCATCCAGTATATACATGCATGTTGTGGCAAAGCTTGCTGTCTCTCTCTCAACCCTGAAATCTTCTTATCATTTGACCTCTGTTCACTGTGATGTAAGCTGACAGAAACTGCCAGCCTGTCGCCTGATCTGAAGATATTGGATTCACTAGCCCCTTCAACTCTGCAAGCCAGCAGAGGTCTTTGGATTGTCATCTGACCCAGAGGTTTCAGACTTGCCAGTCCCCATAACTATGTGAGCCATTTACTTGAAGTAAACTTCTCTCTCTCTCTCTCTGTATATACACACACACACACACACACTCACACACACATATGCTTCACTAGTCTTGCTACACTAGAGAACCCAGACTAAGACAAACACTGTCAAAAATCATATAACCTTGGAACATTACCTCCAAGCTTTAGAAAGGAATGCAACACAGCCACCAGCAATATTGTGAGACCCTTAATGGAGGAACCTGGTAATCCATTTCTAGACTCTCAATCAATGGAAATTGTGAGATAATAAATGTCTGTTATTTCAATATGCTACATGTGTGGTAGTGTGTTATACAATAATAGAATATTAATACTATTTTTCCTGGAAATTGTAGTCAGGTATTAGCTGTGGTTGTTGACATCTGGAGTCTTGACTGGGACTAGTTATACTCTTTTAAAACAGTCCATTCACATGGTTCTTGGCTCAAGGCATCAGTGAACCTCTCCATTGGATTGCTTGAGTGTCCCCATCACATGAGAACCAGCTTCTAATATTGGAAGTGCTATCTCATCATTTCTGTAATTCAATGGGTTAGAAGTGATTCACTAAATCCATCTCACACTTAAGGAGAGGAGACTAAGCTCCACTTCTTAAAGTGAGAAGTATCAAAGAATTTGTGGACATAGTTTTAAAACCACCAAAA
>NW_006921930.1:3473455-3481298 GCF_000298275.1 Orycteropus afer afer
TTAGGTGTTGCTATGAAACCTGAACAGGTTTCAGCAGAGCTACAAGACAAAGATAGGTTAGGAAGAAAGGCCTGATGATTTGCTTCTGAAAATCAGCCAACGAAAACCCTGTGGACCACAAAGGTCCAATCTCTAACCAGTCATGGGGTCCCCAGGAATCAGAGGCCAACTGGAGAGTAGGTAACAAGAACAAATGTGAGTAACAAATGTGAGAACAATTGGGAAATGATAAATACTGTTTCTTTCTTTAAAAAGTTGTATTCAAGGTCAGTAAGAAGGTAAGAATGTGTGTTAAGGTGAGTTAGGAATGGTTTGGCAGGGAATAAAGACTCAAAATAAGTTTCAGAAGTAGAAATAATATTTTAAAAGCAAATTAATGTTAGAAGGACATTCAGGCAGAAGGAAGATGTGCTAAGTTGTGGAGGAGGATGGGAAAGGAAATTCAAATAGAAATTATTAATGGAGAAGTTGTAGCTAAAAAGTCAGTTAAATATCAAGGCACATGTCTCTAGATATAACAAAAGAAGTAAAGTTTTTTGCTTTGATAATGTTCATTTTGAAAGTTAAAAATTGAAAAAAAAAATGGCATAATATTCTTAGTTTTCTGTAGAGCCTAGAGTTATTGCGTTATTTTATAAAGGACTAGTACACATCCTGTCAGCATATTATATTAATATAGAGTCAATGAAATATATATTATCCACTAAATTGAATAAGAATTGTTGATATTCACTTTGATAAATGAGCTTCATTACGCAATAGGCACCTTCATTCTTGGACACGGCAATGTACTTAAACTCAAATGCTTTCTTGGCAGTCACAGTCATCTGTCATCATTTGTGTTAGTTTCCTGAGGCTGCTGTAACAAATTACTACAAGGTGAGGGAGTTAAAACTACAGAATTTTTTCTCTGACAGAAGGCTGAAGTCAAGGTAGGCCGTGCCACCGTTCTACAGGAGCTGTGGGAGAGGATCCATTCCTGTCTCTTCCAGCCTCCGGTGCCTGTGGGCATTCTTCAGCTCCTGTCATCATCTCTCCTGGCTTCATCTTTAATTTCCTTATTCTCTGTGTGTATGTCTGTCAAACTTTCTCTGCCTTTCTTTTATGATTGTATTTAGGTCCTACTAGGGATAATTTAGGATACACTTGCCCATCTTTCAAAATCCTTAATTCAATCACAGTTTGCCACCTAAGGTGAGTTTCAAAGATTCCAGGGATTAATACATAGGCATATCTTTGAGGCTATCATTCAGCTCACTACATCATTTCTTTACAGTCCTCAAATTTTATTTCATTATTCATTCACTAGTTATGTATCTAATCTTTACAAAATTATGGGT
Organism: Orycteropus afer afer; assembly: GCF_000298275.1. Lineage (NCBI taxonomy): Eukaryota > Metazoa > Chordata > Mammalia > Tubulidentata > Orycteropodidae > Orycteropus > Orycteropus afer. The sequence continues at coordinate 3,474,796 of NW_006921930.1, forward strand.
TCTACTCTATGTTCAGTGGATATAGAGATGAATAAAATGAAGTTTTAGTATTCAAGGAAAGAAGACAGAAAAAAAAATCACATATGTTGATACAGTTGGCCCTCGGTATCTGCAGGTTCTGTATCCGCAGATTCAACCAATTAAGGAATAATATTGAAAAAAACAAAACAAAACAAAAAAACAATTAGTCAAAGAAATCCCTTAAAGTCTAAAAAGTATCATAAAATACTATTTATACAGCATTTGCATGGTTGTTGTTGTTGTTATATGCCATTGAGTCAGACCGACTCATAGCGACCTCTCCTTGGGCTTCCAAGGCAGTATCACTATGGAACCGGATTGCCCAACCTTTCTTCCAAGAAGTGGTTGGTGGGTGTGAACATCCAGACTTCTGGTTAGCAGTCAATTGCCTTTAGGCACGACACTACCAGAGCTCCCCTTTGCATGCTATTAAGTATTATAAGTAATCTAGAGATGATTTAAAATATATAAGATGCACATAGGTTATATACTATCACTACACCATTTGATCATTTTATATAAGGGACTTGAATGTCTGCAGATTTTGGTATTCCCTGGGGTCTTGGAATTAATTCCCCATGGATATCAAAGGATGACTATAATTACAAAGAAGTATATTAAGCAAGCAAAAGAAAGAGAAATAGTGCCTGAATGAGCCGTCATTTTATATAGAAAGAAAGGTCAGAGAAAGCCTCATTGAGAAAGTTACATGTGATTAGAATTCTGGGTTAAGAAAGTGGTCAAGACAGAAAGAAAAGTAAGTTCAAACACCCAGTGTAGAAGGATCCTTGAGGTAGTAAAGAAACAGCAAGTTGGGGCTGGAGTGGAATAAGTAAGGAGGAGAATAATAGAAGATAAATTCAGGAAGATAATGAGCACCAAATCCCCCAGGATATTATAAAACCAGAAACCAAACCCACTGCCATTGAGTCAGATCCGACTCATAACAACCCCTCCTTGGGTTTCCGAGGCAGTATCACTACAGAACTAGATTGCCCAACTTTCCTTCCGAGGAGTGGCTGGTGGGTTTGAACAGCCAGCCTTCTGGTTAGCAGTCAAATGCCTTAGGCACTATGCCACCAGAGCTTCCAAGGATATTATAGGAGTTACAATTAATTTGTTTTTCATTTGGAACAAGAAGGGAAGCTACAAAACATTTTTGGGCAAAGGACTGGCATTTAAAAGGATCTTATGTATTCCTTCTGCTTTGTTGAGAATAAGACAGTAAGAGTCAAAGCAAAGGATCTAGTTAAAAGCAGGCCATAGATTATATTAGTTTAGATTAAGGTGGTAGCCATGGAAGTGATGACATATGATTGAATTCTAGATGACAGAAGAGAAGACCAATCTGGAAATACACATTTGGGAGCAGGGCCAGATTGAGGCATGTGAAGACCCTAAACAATGATAATTGGTGGTGCCCCTCCTCTGCTTATTCATGCATATGAATGGGATAAGTGAATAATATATATACATGTGTGTATTAGCTATCCATGATGTAACTTATTTTTAAATGCAACTATAATATTAGTGGTTGCATGCAAAAGTGGTATACACCACTTTAGTAGAATGTGGTGACTAGATTATAAAATTTTTAGTGGATGCTGGGTACTATTTTTACCATATACCACTGTGTTAGGCTGAGTTCTTTAGAGAAGCAAACCCAATAAAGCTTATGTATACATACAGAGAAAGAGAAATTTATCTTAGGAAAATGGCTCACACACTTATAAAAGTTGGCAAATCCCAAGTTATTGGATCAAATGTCAAACTGGAGTTTTTTTTTTGTACTCATACAGCTTCAGGGGCTGACAAGCTAAAGGTTGTCAGACAGTATACCTGCTGTTGACTCCAACGAATGACGACTCCAAGATCTCCAGGCCGAATGGTGGATTGTTCACTCATGTATAGCTGTAGGCAGCCCAACAGGATCCCGATCCACAGAAGAATGTCTCTTTTCCAGGATGTCCATAAATATATTGGAAGCAGTCCACACCCCTAGGGAAACTCCCTTTCAATGGATTGGCTGCTCAAAATATGTACATCCGATCCCATCATGGGAATAATCCACATCACTACTCCTTAAACCACATAGAAGTGTGGTCCAGCCAAGTTGACGTACAGTTCCAGCTATCACAACCACAATTTTTACAAAAAGAACGTTTCACATATTCTGCAGCAAAGAAAATGAGTCTATGAAATTAGTTGCTTCGATAATCAATGTAAAATTCTGTTGATTTCCCACAATGAAAATTTGACTTTCACTAATTTTGCTTTAAATGGTTCATACTTCAATTTTACTTCTTGTTTTGTAATAAGAGTTATTATTATAAATGAACAAATTAAAAGATGACATAAAAGGAAATGTAATAATCAGAAAATAAATATAACAAATTACTGTATTTTATTTTTAGACAGATCTTTTATCTCTAACATTATAATTAAAAATATTTCTATCTGTTCTTTGCTCTTACAAATTTTTCAATGATTTCATCAAAGTTAAGCTGCCAAACAATATCTATTTCCATACTTTATAAGGATAATGAATCAAATCTTTCTTGAATCATTGTTGTATGCTGAGGGTTTTTGAGTCTCGGTAGAGATGATAGAGACTATTCTATTGTGTCATCATTAAAGTTAGGAATATGGGTAAAGCAATTTAAACATTAGAAAACACACATTGTACTTTATCTTGCATTTTGGAATCACACATGCCCACATGAGTAAAATTTGTCTTTCTTGAATCTGTAAACTTTGTTCTCATTTAAGAGTGAAATTGTTGCACTTCTTCATAAAGGTTTATATTTAAATCATCAGGATAGGCCTGCACTAATTTCTTGGATGTCTTCATGAATTCTTCATAAGGTAATACATATTGTTTAAGAAGAAATATCTGTTTGAAATAACTACATGCACTTTTGTCCTTCTTCTTATGAAAGCTTCAAGTATGTCAATGATGGTGTGGGGTGTGATTATGTGAAATTGATTTCCGGCACTCAATAATTCTGAAGCACTTCTATCATTTATTTGTTTCTTTCTTACATTTCTGTGACTATGAACTGCTTCATAATCAAGATTTGGCAATATTTTTTTTGTTGTGCTTTCAAAATCATCTTTTTTAATTTTATGTAAATACCCTGTTAATGATGGGTGGAGATCTGCACATGTCTTTAAATTTACTTCTGTATCTTGGAGAGCTTGACTTTTCTCATGAAAATGTTGCAATATATTTTTCCACATTACCACACAATTACACACTCTGGTGTTTGCATCTTGTTGGTTATGTGTTCTGTTTCTCTCTTGGTATCTTCTTTTAGGGTCTAATCTTCAGCAATTTTCCAAAGCACCTGGTATCTGAATGTATGATTCTAGGAGTGCACTCCTTGTTACAGCATGAACTTATCAACATGAATTAGAAAAGCCTTTTATTCCTCAATATTACTAAATATTTTTTTAAGAACAGCCTATTGATGAACAGGCAGTGAAAAATGTGTAGAGTAATTGAACACTAGAAAAAAAATCAACTGCTTCCAGACAACAATCTACTGCACTATGTCCTACAAAATTAAGTGAATGCACAAGACATGGTATGGAAATGGCATAGTCTTTACATTCTAAAATTTTCTGTTGCATACTGTTTTGGTTAATTTCTGCTGCTCTAACAGAAAATACCACAAATTGATGGCTTCAAGAAACAGGAGTTTATTCTCTTATAGTTTAGGAGGCTAGAAGTCTGAGTTCAAAGTGCCAGCTCTAGGGGCTTTGTGAAAGTCCCTCCACCTTGGGCTCAACTCTGCCTCTTGCTTCTGGCCCCCTGGAGTTAGAGGCATATCTTCACACAGGCAGCTGCTGGCTGCTGAGGCTAACAAGCCCAAGGTTGATAAATAAAATGTCACAGTCTCAATATTACCAAACAATACGCCAAGCCACTAGTTCAAGCCCAGACACAGTTCCAAGATCAGCAGGATATATGGCATTGCTGGCCCTCCTGGCTAGAGTTGCTTGATCAGCAGATGTACAAAATGGGTCAGAGACCTGTTATCTACTAATATAAACCAAAACCAAACTCACTGCCATTGAGTTAGATCTGACTTATAATGACCTCTCCTTGGGTTTCCGAGGCAGTATCACTATGGAAGTAGATTGCCCAACCTTCCTTCCGAGAGTGGCTGATGGGTTTGAACTGCCATAGTCTATCCTTAACCAGCAGCCACTAGTGTTGGATCCAGTTGTATGTTGTATGAATTCAACAAGAGTTAGACTTAACAGTCCACCATCACCTCCTGTTTATTAGAAACAAATAGTATACTCCCAAGAGGGAGACCATAGGAGAGAGTTGTCAATGAATGTGTTGAACTGGTAGGGCCTCATAGCTTAAACAATACTGCACATTGGCACCCTCATGACAATGCATGAACTTTATCTCTGGCTGGCACATTTTCATGCACTGGTTGTTGATATTGTTAGGTACTGTTGAGTCAGTTGCAACTAACAGTGATCCTATGTACAACAGAATAATAGAATGCAACCCTAAACAGTCTTATGCCATCCTCACAATCATTCCTGTTTAAGCCTATTGTTGCAGACACTGTATCAGTCCATCTCATTGAGTATCTTCCTCTTTTTTTGATGACTCCATCAAATATCACGTCCTTCTACAAGGACTGGTCCCCCCCCTTGATAACGTGTTCAAAGTTCATGAGACAAAGTCTCACAATCATCCCTCCTAAAGTGCCTTCTGGCTATCTTCCAAGACTGATTTTTCCATCCTAATGGAAGCCCATGGTATGTATAATCAGTACTCCTTGCCACTGGAGCTAGTATCAATTTCATTTAGTGCCCTGCCAGTTCCTGTGCATTGAGGTGCTTGCTTTTCCTTATGTCCTGTCTTATGGGCCTTTACTTTGGACAACTGGTGCTGTTGTTTTGTTGATCCCCTAAGCATATGCTTATCTTGTGTATTGGGTAATCCATTTATGCTTTCCTGGGAATTTAAGTATTTTGTCCATTTGGTTCTTACGCTGAACTAAGTCTTTCAAATCCGCCATCTCTTATTAACGAAGGTAGTAATAAGGCTATTTTTAGTTCTAATTTCTCTCCTGGTTTAGAGCCAGAGTAGAAAAAGGTAGGAAGAGGAGTGCTAGTTATTGAACATTCTCAAATCCCCACACATGAAATCTAACATGTTCTGTATCAACAGAGTATTATGTATATGGGGTTATTCTCTTAAATGTTTTTTTTTTTTTTTTAATTCAGAATTTGATAATAAAAATGCATTCACTTGCCACCATTCCTTTGTCAAATACTCTTTCCTCATAAGTTTCTGCTTCTCCATATCTTCCTTAGGGACTCACTGAGACCTTTCATGTTACTTAGAAACTTCAATAAAGATGAAGAAGAGAAGGAAATGGAGAGGAAATAGAGGAGTAGGAGAGAAAAGTAGAATATATGCATAGTTTCTGTCTATTAAATGCTCACTATGTGCCAGACAGTTAGCTCTTTCTATATGGTAACTGCTTTAATACTCAAAACAAATTCATTTGCTAGACAAGAAAACTCAGGCTAAGAAAAATTAGTTCAGTTACCTAAAACCATAAAGTTTAGTAAGAGGCTCATTTATCTGAACTTCCACGTCATTTACCTACTGCTTTTTTTTCTGTCCAGTGCTTGCCATTTCTTGCCTTGGGATACAATCATTTTTTCTGTTTGTGTTCTCATGAAATCAGTTATCAGTCCCTTTAAATTATAGGCTATTTATCATTTCAATTTATAGTGCATCCTGTAACACAATGCCTAGGACAAAATGGGATTGAAATATGAGATGTGGAATCTGCAAGTGTTGTTCACATTCTATAAATTCAATAAAAAAATGAAAAAAGCAGAAAAGGCGTGTGTTATCTATTAATAAAATGTATACAGAAATTTTTAATGTCTTTAAAATCGTAGACCCAGACCTACCATTAAGTTACCATAAGATCTTGAACAACTGCTCAAGCTTGCATGTGGAGCCCTTGGGACCCTGCATAAACTTAATTTCCCACTGGCACATTCTCATGCTTTGGTATCAATTTCATTTAATGCCTGACCAGTTCCCTTGCATTGAAGTGCTCATTTTTTCTTGTGTCTTGTCTGCTTGGTGTCCATGGGTTTTTGCTTTGGACAACTGGTGCCCCTGTTTTATTGATGTCCTAAGCACATGCTTACCTTGGTTACTTAGTAATCCATCCCTGTTTGGGAGATGTCAGTTTGAAGATGAAAGTCAAGCCACACTCTGAATGAGAAATCTTAGGGAGCAAATGTAAAAACAACAATGCAACTCATTGCCATTGAGTCGGATCCTACTCTTAGTGATCCCTCCTTGGGTTTCCAAAGTGGTATCACTACGGATAGTGATACTGCCTGGGAAACCCAAGGAAGGGTTGCTATGAGTCGGGTCTGACTCGACGGCACATAACAACAAAACAACAACAAATCGCCATGGA
>NW_006921930.1:3481466-3488411 GCF_000298275.1 Orycteropus afer afer
AATTTTAGTTAAAAGATTACTTCTTCATGAAATTTAGAGCACCCAAATATCTATGTGAGATAGAAGTTATGATGTTTCAATGAGTGGAGTTAAATTGGGAACATTAGATGTGTTCAGCTTTTCAACTCCTCTGTAAGATAATGTGCTAGACTGTCTGCTGTCAATTTGGTATCATACCACTCTGTTCTCCAGTGTCACATAACGAAAATTGCTAGAATCTCCTTTCTCAAATAGTTCTAGCATAGAGTTGGCCAATAAGAGAAACTCACTTGACGTGGAAGAGAAGGAGAAGCCATTTTCTCTGGAGGCATTTAGGTCACGCTCTTGAGGACACAATGAATTTGAGTTTTTAATACTTCCAGAACACTGCCTATAATCATCTGTTCAGTGCTGTAAACAGCCAACATTGAAGGCTGCAACATTTTAACAGTTGCTTGCCTTAGTTCTGCTGGCCAATATAGTTGGTGGAAGACTCCTGCAGTTCCTGAAAGAACTTTTTGGCCAATTTTTGAAATCTGCCTACTATGATACTATAATACTAGTGTCATTGTAATGGTTGTCCTGACCTTCACACCCTCAGTGAACTTTTCAGTAGTTTTGTCAATCTCTAATTCTATATATTAAAGCCCTATTTCCATGGCATCTAGTTACCTGACCAAATCCTAACCAATGCAGAGAAGGATAAGTTCTTTGGTCTGTGTCACTTTAAGCAAATCAACTCACTTAGCCCCATCTTGAACTTGTAATGCCTATGGTATTTGTCATTATGGGGAAAAAAATCAAGCGGTCTCAGGGGAAGGTTAAAAAGTCTGTTTATAATGCAAATACTTCAATAGTTTCAGAATGGCAAGCATATTGAGTCACCATGAAAAAAAAAAAATCTTGCTTTGACTAAGCCTCCAACTTAAGCGTGAAGTAATACAGTGGAATGAAGAACTTTCAAAAACTCTCTGTATTATGTCATTGTTTATTTGATTCAAGTAATTTAGATAAATGCCAAATTAATGTAATGATGTCTGGCTTTGTATTTGGATTAGAGTCCACAAAATACTTTCCCATTTGCTATCTTATAACTGCCACGCTAGCCCAAAGTCACACAAGTATGTTTAAGAATCTAGATTAGCATAGTTTCTAATATACTCATTAAAAAAAAAATCTCTAGTTTTGTGTTTTGTGTTATATATTTTTTATAAGTTCCCCTTACCATCATCATCATCATCACCTTAAGCATCCTTCCATTCAGGGCCCTCCCACTATCCACCATGACAGTAAAGCCTTGGCTAATCTTGGAGGAGATATTTAAGAAATGAATTAAATAGCAATGAGTTATAAAATAGTTTAATGCAATAGGGACTTATTTAAAGGCAGTAGACAATAGTAAATGCACACTGAAAGGCTTTCGATGTCTTGGTTCTCTAGTGCTGCTATAACAGAAATACCACAAGTGGATGGCTTTAACAAACAGAAACTTATTCTCTCACAAGAAGTCCAAATTCAGAGTGATAGCTCTAGGAAAAGATTTTCCTTCTCTGTTGGCTTTTGGGGAAGGTCCTTGCCTCCTTTCCATATCTGCAGGCTCCATGTCCCTTACACATTTCCATGTGTCCTAGCATCAGTGTTCCCCTGAGTCTGGGAGCCTCTCATCACAGGGGTGCTGGGCCCAAAGGACATGTTTCACTCTGGCTGTTCTTTCTTGGTGTTGATGTCCCCAGATCTCTGCTTGCTTTTCTCTCTTTATCTCTTTTAAGATAAAAAATGATGCAGGCCACACCCCATGGAAACTCCCCTTAAATAGAATCAGGGTTGTGACCTGAATAAGGGTATTGCACCCTACCCTAACCCCCTTACTACTGATTGGCTGATCATATCAGATTATATCATGGGAGATAATCACATCATAACACAACTGCCAGATTACATCATTATGTAACTGCCAAACCACTGAGATTCATGGCCCATTCAAATTGACAGATATTTTTGAAGGATATGATTTAATCTGTGATAAATGCCTAAAAGCTTCTCTATCAGCAGGATATTTGGCAATGACTGCCATGTTGTGCTTATATAGGGAGGAGAGTTTTCCAGTAGTTTTCTTGCTGAGTCTTCTGGGTTTTCTATGTATAGGATCATATCATCTGCAAATAGGGATAGTTTTACTTCTTCCACACAAACTTGGATAATTTTTATTTTCCTTTCTTCCCTTATTGCCCTGGCTAGAATTTCCAATAAAATGTTGAATAGAAGTGGTGATAGAGTGTGTCCTTGTCAGGTTCCTGTTCAAAAGGGGAATGATTTCAGTCTCTCTCCATTGAGAATAATGTCAGCTGTTGGTTTTGCATATACGCCTTTTACTATGCTGAGGAATTTCCCTTCGATTCCTTTATTTCCTGAGAATTTTTATCAAGAATGGGTATTGGGTTTATCAAATGTTTTTTCTGCATCCATTGATATGATCATCAATGTGATTCTTTTCCTTTATTTTACTTATGTGATGGATTACATTCAATGTATTTCTGATGTTGAACCATCCTTGCAAAACTGGTATGAATCCCACTTGGTCAAGATGTATTAATTTTTTGGTATGTTATTGGAATCTATTGGCTAGAATTTTGTTGAAGATTTTTGCCTCTATATTATTAAGAGATATTGGTCTGTAGTTTTCCTTTTCAGTGATGTCTTTGCCTGGTTTTGATCTCAAGGTTATGCTTGCTCTATAAAATGAATTGGGGAGGATTCCATCCTTTTCTATGTTCAAGAAGAGTTAGAGTAAGATTGGTGTAAGCTCTTCTCTGAATGATTGGTCAAATTCTCCAGTGGAACCACCGGGCCAAAAACTTTTTTTTTTTTTTTTAGTAATTTTTTTTAATGACCTGTTCAATTTCTTCTTTTGCTATAGGTATGTTCAAGTTTTCTACCTCAGTCTGTGTTAATTTAGGTAAGTAGTATGTTTCTAGAAATCTGACCATTTCTTCTAGGTTTCAAATTTGTTGGAATACAGTTCTTCATAGTACTCTGATATTATCCTTTTTTTTTTTTTTTTTGGTTGGATCTGTTCTAACGTCATCCATTTAATTCATATTTATGTTATTTGCATCATCTCCTTCTTTTCCTTTGCTATGTTTGCCAGTGGAGTGTTGATTTTATTAATCTTTAAAAAAAAAACAACCTCTATTCTTTTTTTATAATTTATTTATTGTATTATCTTTACATTTTCTGTTTCATTTATTTCTGCTCAAACTTAATTTTTCCTTTTCTTCTGGTGCCTGTAGGCTTTTTTGTTTGTTTGTTTGGTTGGTTTTTGGCTACTTTTTTCTAATTGGTGGACATGTTGGGTTAAGGTATTGATTTTGGGTCTGTCTTCTTTTTTCATGTGTGCATTTATTGCTATAAATTTCCTTCTGATTACAGCATTTCCTGTGTCTTAAAGATTTTGTTATGTTGTGTTTTTATTCTTGTTTGATTCAATGCCATTTTTAAAATTTCTTCTATTACCCAGTAGTTTTTAAGTAGGGTGTTATTCAGTTTCCATGCATTTTCTCTTTTTCCATTGATCTTTCTTTTGTTGATTTCTAATTTTATAGCATTGTGATCTGAGAAGATGCTTTGCAGTATTTCAATGCTTTTAAATTTTTTAAGGTTTGCTTTGTGGCCTAATATGTTCTATCCTGGAGAATGCTCCATATGCACTAGAAAGGAATGTGTATTATGTTGTTTTGAGGTGAAGTGCTATGTAGTTGTCTAAAAGGTCCAATTGGTTAATTGCATTGTTTAATTCTTGTGCATCTTTGTTGAATTTTGTTCCAGTTGTTTTGTCTTTCATTGAAGGTGGTATATTAAAATCCCCTACTATTACTGTGGAGTCTCTATTTGTATTTTCAATTCCATTGAAGTCTGATTTCTGCATTGTGGGGCTCTTTCATTGAGTACATAGATATTTACTATGATTATATACTCTTCTTTAGTTGATCCTTTAATCATTATATAATGTCCTTCTTTGTCACTTATGGGAGCTCTGGTGGCATGGTGCCTAAGGCATTTGACTGCTAACCAGAAGGCTCAAACCCACCAGTCACTCTACAAAAGGAATATTGGGGAATCTTCTTCTGTACAGATACCGCCTCAGAAACCCAAGGCGGGGTTGCTATGAGTCATATCGACTCTTTGTCCTAAAGTCTATTTTATCAGGAATTAATATTGCCACTCCTGCTCTTTTTAGATTGCCGTTTGCTTAATATATATTTTTCCAACCTTTGATTTTTAGTATATTTTTGTCTTTGTGTATAAGATGAGCCTCTTTTAAATAGCATATTGATGGGTCATATTTTCTTACACAGTCTGCAACTCTCTTGAGTGATGCATTTAATCTATTTGGGAGCTCTGGTAGCATAGTGGCTAAGGCACTTGCCTGCTAACCAGAAGGCTGGTGGTTCAAACCCACCAGCCACTCCTCGGAAGGAAGGTTGGGCAATCCTACTTCCGTAGTGATACTGCCTCGGAAACCCAAGGAGGGGTCTCTATGAGTCGGGTCCGACTCGATGGCACATAACAACAACAACATATTCAGTGTAATTATTGGCAAGTATGCATTTGTGGCTCTCATTTTATTAAGTATTTTTTTTTTTATGTTGCTGATTTCTTTGTTCCATATAATTTTCTGTGCTGAGCTCATTTTGTTTATGAACTTTGTTTTATTTCCCTCATTTCTATTGTGTTATTATTTACTTAGTATTTGTGCCTCTTCTCTTTTTTTATTTTGATGTGAAGGTTTATTATTTTATGTTGAGGTTACTCCATTACTTATAATTTTCTTCCCAAGTTTAGAATCCTATCCTATCTCACAATTGTCTTGACTTCCTCACCATTTGGAAGTTCTGTACCTACACTATTTATTCCCTCTTTTTGGTTTGTAGTTGTTCTCATTTACCAGTTGACATATCTGGTTCCCTGTTTATAGTCATGTAAGCTTGTTTCATTTGGGATACTTCTATAATTGGGTTGATTTCTGGGTTACATCATCATGTGTGTTAATCATCAGTTGTTGTTTGCTGTTGTTGATTCCTTGTATAAAGGACTCCCTTTAGCATCTCTTGTAAGGTTGGTCTGGTTTTAACAAATTCCCTTAATTTATGTTTATCTGGAAACGTCCTAATTTTACCATCATATTTGAGGGACAATTTTGCTGAATATACAATTCTTGGTCAGATTTTTTTTTTCCAGGATTATATATATGTATCTTTTTCAGACCTTTGCCTTCTTACTTGGAAGGTTTCTGCCAAGAAATTAGAACCTAGTTGCCCTTTTGTGAGCAACCAATAAAACCAAGTTTTAATTTCTTGGCAGAAACCTTGCAAGTGAGAAGGCAAAGCTCTGATGGCGTAGTGCCTAAGGCATTTGACTGCTAACCAGAAGGCTGTCAGCCACTCTTCAGAAGGAAGATTGGGCAATCTACTTCTGTAGAGATGTTGTCTGGGAGACCCAAGGAGCACTTGCCATGAGTAGGATATGACTAGACAGCAGTGAATTTGGTTTTTTGCTTTCATGATTCATTATTCATAATTGGTTTTGCTGAGTTTGATTATGTTATATCTCAGTGATTTTATTTTGGAGGGGTCTATCCTGTTATCCTGTTTGGGGTCTTTTGAACGTGAATGGATATCCTCTAATCTTTCTTCATATTAGAGAAATTCTCTTCCAACAAATCTTCAACTATTTTCTGAGTTTTTCTTTTTTTTTTTTTTTTCCCCCTTTGTCTCTTCCTGTTCTGGAATTCAGATTACATGTAGGTTATTCCTCTTTTGGTATCCCATATGAATCTTATGCTTTCTTCATTTTGTTTTTATCTTTTTCCTGATTGAGCCTTTAACAAAGTAGTATTGAAAAATTTATCTTCAATCTCATTAATTCTGTCTTCCTTTGATTCATTTCTACTCCTTTGCCTAATCAATCAGTTATCTATATCTGAAATCTTAGTATTAATCTTCTGGATTTCTAACTGTACATTTTGTATCATTTCTAATTTTTGTTTGTCAGTTTGTTCTTGTAATTTTTTTCTAACCTATTGTAGAGTTTTGTCTGTGTTTTCATTGATTATGTCAGTGTTTCCCTTGATCTGTCTCTCAATCTATTGAAGGTACCAAAAAATAATTCTTTTTAATTCTTTATCAGTGAGTTCTAATGCTCCTTCTTCCTCCAGGGTGTTTTCTGGGTCTATATTCTGCTCCTTTGTTTGTACTGCTTTATCTTGCTTCTTTATGTGCACTGGGATAGTCAGTTGTCTCTAAGACATTGTGATGTTGTTGTATTTATGTTTAATTTGTGTTCGTTTGTTTGTGTGATTCACCCAAGATTTTTTTTTTTCTTCTTTATTTTGTTATGATAAATCTGTGTGAGTAGGGTACTATGTTCCTCTATTCACTAGTTGGAAGCACTTAGGCTCTCCCCACCTGTCTCCTGATGAGTGTGATGGAGAATGAAAGTGTCTGTGCATTGATCTCTATTAGCTGTTGCTGAAAAGCAGTTGAGATGGTATTGGTCACCATCTACCACTGGTCAGGTGGTAGAGAAGCAAGTGGTGGCCCTCATACAGTGGATGGGGCTGCAGAAGGAGAGGGTATGGTTGGGTTGTATCAGAATGATTGCTGTCTTCCACTCAGACAAAAATTTAAAAAAATTAAAAACTAAAAACAACAGAACAAAACTACAAACCACATAAACAAGCAGGAATGTTTACAAAATAGTATAAAAAATGGCAAGGCAGTAAATGAGAAGAAAAATTAAATAATATATTTTAAAAAAGAGACAAAAGAAAACTAAAGAGGGAAAAAACACAATAGTTGGGAAGGGGAAGAATGAGAGAAAAGAGTAGTTAAGAGTAAGAGTAGTAAAGAGAAAATGAAAAAACTGAGAAAAGAAAAATAAGGGATGGGAAGAACCAAAAGCAGAAAA
>NW_006921930.1:3488567-3502535 GCF_000298275.1 Orycteropus afer afer
AAAACAAACGAAAACAAAACTGGGGGCACAGGACAGAGGACTGTGGCTCTGTCACAGGACACACTGGGATGGAATTCCTTCTAGTCTGAAAGGTGGTTGGAGACAGGTGATGGCTACACCTTCGTCCACCAAAAGAGTGTGGAGTATAAAAGTTGTCAGCCTCCAATGCAGTTGCTCACACTGTCTCTGGAAAGTGGATCCTGTTCTTAGGTTTCTGCCCTGATCAGAAGCTGCTTGCAAGTACTCAAAATGACTATGCCCTCAGGACTGTTGGTAGTCCACAGCTCTGTTTATCTCCTTCTTCTCTCTTTTCCTTTCTAGTGGTCAGCCACCAGTGAAGTTGTCCATGCAATCCTTAGCTAATAGAGCCAATTCTTAGGTTCTTGCCCAGATTGGAACACAGTTTGTAAATATTTAAATTTGTCGTGATGTCATAACATCCTATACATTGCAGCTCTGTTTGTCTTCTTATTCACAATTTTCATTCAGGTTCTTGTACTCATTGATATTCAATTCACTTCTGTATCCTTCCCTTTAAAGCTCAGGGTTCCAGGATTATCTTCCATAACTGTTTCAATTGGTTTTTCATTTCTTTGTTGTAGAGGGTCTGTGTAGCTGGTCTGCCTATTCCACCAATCTTCCTGGAAGTCCCCTGAACATTTTTAGTTTTGAACTGGAAAAGCTATCATATATTATTTTAAAAGAAATGTCTAAAAGTGATCTTTTTTTGAAAAGCTGTTTTAACAGATGGGTAAAATAATCAGAATATTTGAAAACGAATATGGTTCAAACATGAGTTATTTCCAATTATACTCCTTATTATTCAAAATGGTTTTTAAAATACAGAGTTTGCATCGTTAATTATTATTTTGCACTTAAAGAAAAAGTATATTAAGAAAAGATTAACTTCACTTTAAGCCTCACCATTTGTTCCAAATGACCCTATCTGAAAGAGTAAGACATCGTGGGAGTGATTGTTGTTGTTGTTGTTATGTGCCATCCAGTCGGCCCCGACTCATAGCGACCCCCTCTTGGGTTTCCAAGGCAGTATCACTACAGAAGTAGGATTGCCCAACCTTCCTTCCGAGGAGTGGCTGGTGGGTTTGAACCGCCAGCCGTCTGGTTAGCAGGCAAGTGTCTTAGCCACTATGCTACCAGAGCTCCCTGGGAGTGATTAGGGGAGGTAAAATAATTACAATGAAGACAAAGAAAAGTGGAAATGAAGTCTGAAGGGTGTTTCACCCATCCTCACTCACCTATTTTATTAATATGTCAAATATTTTAAAGCAGTGGGCATTGAATCAAGACCTGGCTATCCTACTATGAACAGATTATTTTGCTATTTTTACAGAAATTAAATTATCATTCATCGTAACTACTCTAAATGAACTTTCTACTGAGATCTTCATTGAAATTGACTTGCTGGGGCCTCCTTATTTTGACGTGTTATTATACGAAGTGATGAAGAATCGCGACCATTGTTCACTTCCTTTTTAAAAGTGAACAAAGAGAGTAAGTATAAAATCTGGTCCCTTCACTATAGTCTGAATACCACCCCTATTTTATTTCTAAGTATAACTTCCCTAAGGAGAAGAGCTCAACACTCTTCAAAACACTTCTGGAAGGTTTGCGTGGAATATTTGGGGATAATTTAAGCAGAGCTTTTACTTGTTTTCATCACTACCATAAAGTATGCTTCATCAAGCACTTAATGGGGACACTTAGGAACAATGTGGGAGTCCAGGAGACTCAGGGTTGAAGGCAAGCCTTTCAGTTGCTATTAAAATAACCTTGATCAATGTGTCTCTAAGTTTGTCACTTATAAATTGATGTTGAAAATACTTCTTTGTAGAATTTTTGAGACTATTATAAATTATACATACAAAGAACTAAGTAGTGTCTGACACAGTTATGTGGTCAGTAATTACTGATATTCTGCTCTTAGTATTATTGTAGCATAATAGGAGGCAGATTAAATGCACAAGGACAGAGGACCTTTCTGAGTTCTCTGAGAAAGTTAGCTTTCTAACTAAATCATTTGTGATTATAAAGAAAGAGGAAAGTAAGTGTGGCTAGTAGATGAGCAAAAATACAATGTTGTATCTAATTCTCATTAGCATTAAAGTAATTACTGGTGGTACAAATAGCTTCTAAGTCTAGAAACAAGGAAAATGGGAGTGTGGCAATAAGCATATACGAAGTTGTTGTTTATATGCTTGCCATGCCTATAACTAGAACTTCACTCAATATTGGTCTTGAGCTTAGTACTTTTCATCCAATTGCCCTATTCAATATCTTCACCTTTCATATGCTATACATATCCCAAACTCAACAAGCTGAATAAAAAAATCTACCATTCTTCTGCATACTCTACCTTGGCTTTTTATGACAGCATCCACTCATTTGTTAATGGAAGAACTCACGCGTAACATCCTCATTCTTTCCTATCCAGTCTGTCATTACATTACACACAGATACTAAATACTATATACTTTCTACAAAGATTAAATCTGTGCACTTCTCTCCAACTCTGGTATCAGCACAGTATGGTATTCTAATTCACTCACATATTTTACCTGAACTATTTCAACAACATGCCAAATAATTGTTCAGCTTCTTCTTATCTCCTTCTAAAACCTTTTTTTTTAGAATACCTTACCCAGATTATCACTGTTTTTAATCCACAAGTTGTTTCCTTGTTTCCTTATATATCCTTCTACCATTTAGAAGTTTTCCATGGTTTCAGATACTGTAATGGTAATGGTAATATTTATACCCATTCCAATGAAAGTGATCCCACAGAATGTGGCATTTATCGAACAATATCATTAATATCGCATGCAAGTAAAATCTTACTGAAGATAATTCAAAAAAGGTTGCAGCAGTATATTGACAATGAACTTCCAGAAATGCAAGCTGGATTCAGAAGAGGACATGGAATGAAAGATATCATTGCTGATTTCAGATGGATCTTGGCTCAAAGCAAAAAATACCAGAAAGATGTTTGTGTTTTATAGACTATACAAAGACATTTGATTGTGTAGATCATACCAAATTGTGGATAACAATGAGAAGAATGGGAATTCCAGAACACTTAATTGTAATCATGAGGAATCTGTACATAGACCAGGATGCTGTCTTTCAAACAGAAAAAGGGAACACTGCATGGTTTAAAATCAGGAAGGGAGTGTGTCAGGGTTGAATTCTTTCACCACACTTATTCAATCTGTATGCTGAGCAAATAATCTGAGAAGCTGGACTACATGAAGAAGAATGTGGCATCAGGATTGAAAGCAGAATCATTAACAACCTGAGATACGCTAATGACACAACTTTGCTTGCTGAAAGTGAGGATGACTTGAAGTACTTACTGATGAATATTGAAGAATACGGTCTGCTGTATGGATTACATCTCAATAAAAAAAAAAAATCCTCACTACTGGTCTTATAAGCAACATTATGACAAATGGAGAAAAGGTTGAAATTGTCAAAGACTTCACATTGCTTGATTCTACAATTGACACCAATGGAAGCAGCAGTCAGGACATCAGACGATGTATAGCACTGGGCAAATTGGCTGCAAGGGACCTCTTTCAAGTGCTGAAGAGCAGAGATGTCTCCTTGCTAAGGTGTGTCTGATACAAGCCATGGTATTGTCAATTGCCTCATATGCATTTGAGAGCTGGACAATGAATAAGGAAGACCAAAGAAGAATTGATGCTTTTGAGCTGTGATATTGGTGAAGAATGCTAAAGGTACTGTGGATTGCTAAAAGAACTAATAGGTTTATCCTGGAAGAAGTACAGCCAGAATGTTCCTTGGAGGTGAGAATGGCCAGACTTCGTCTCACATACTTTGGTCATGTTGTCAGACGAGACCATTCCCTGGAGAAGGATGTCATGCTTGGTAAGGTGGAGGGACAACAAAAAAGGGGAAGGCCCTCAACGAGATGGATTGACACAGTGGCAGTGATGATGGCTCAAGTATAGCAAGAATTATGGAGCTGGCTCAGGACCAGCTAGTGTTTTGTTTTATGCATAGGATCACTATGAATTGGAGATGAACTCAACAGTACCCAACAACAACAACAAATGGTAATGTCCACAATCCTCAGTACAGCCTAAAGGGACCTACTTCTGCAGTCTAATAGTGAAAGATTATTCCCAATTTTTATTAAACTAGAGGATTTTTAGGTATGTTCTATGCCACTATCCCTTGTACACACTCTCTCTCTCATTCACACACACACACACACACACACCACACTCAAAAATACACTTGCGTGGCTAATCTATACTGTCTTTCCGAAGTCAGCATAAATGTCCCATTCTCTCTAAACCCTTCAATGATCTCAAAGACTGGAATGGACCTTCCCATTATGTGCTTTCTTAATAATACATCACTTTCACAGTATTATTACAATTATAAAAATGATCTGGTTATTTTTTTAATTTCAAATGTGACTGTTTGAAAATAGATAATATGACTGTATGTATTTATTTAAAAATAAACTGTAAACTTCTTGATAGCAGTTACATTTTCTGTCCTTGGTTTACAGACAACACCTTATTTTTTGAGTACGTTTTCAACAATAGTGGATGAATGCATAAATACAACAATGAAGAATGCAGTGGAAACATACTTTGGCATTTCAGGACACAAATAAACTTTAGGGATCATTCTAGATCTGGAAATATGTCTTTAAATATTACTTTAGCTAACTGATTTAACTTTGAGGATTTCTTCTCTTAGCAGTCTTTACTGAATTTTGCATTGGAAGAAGTTACACTCTTTTATAGCTGTGGAACCTTGGGTTTGTCACTGGAGGTAAGTGAGAAGGGTAGTGTTCAATTACACTTATCAAGTAATTGTAGGAATAATGGTTTAAGCAAGATAGGTGTTATACTACTTTCTAATAGAAAAAAAAAGGATATCAGAGTTGATTTTCTTGAAATTTCCCTCACAAGCTGCTCAAGATAGCTACTTGGGCTCTGGTCTACAAATCTGCATTCTGGTAGGAAGAAAGGCAAAGAGCCAAGGGCAAATGGAGCCTCTTGTTGCTGGATGAGTTGTTTAAGGTGTTTTCCCAGAAAACTGTCCCAAAAAATCCACTTATATCTCATTGTCCAGAAATATCACCACATGGCTACCATTATCTATACGAGGCCCAGGAATGCTTTTTAGGGGGCACTTTGCCAATCCCAACAAAAGTAGCATTATGTTAAATAAGGAAGAAAGGAACAATAGTTAATGGAGATGCTACTGGGAGACTTAGACTAACTTGACAATCCTGAGCTTCAATTTCTTTATCAAAAACAAAGGATAAAAGTAGTGACTTTTCTTCCTCATGATTCAAATAATAAGATAATTTCCAAAGAAAGTCATATGAGTTCATTGATGCTTTTGTATTTGCCTATAACTCAAAACTGCTGGCACAAAGTGTCTGAAATGGGGACAGTCTTGAAAAACAAAATGGAATCTGGACCTTTTACCCAGGAAATTTTCTTGAATTCTGTGTGCTAAAAAGAGCAGCGTAAACAAATTTCTTCCAGGGTAGCTACGTTAGTTGTTTTTAGATTCTGTCAAGTAGATTTTGACTCATGGAGACCTTATGTGCAATCAAAAAAAACACTCCCAGTTCTGTGCCATTCTCATGATTGTTGACATACTTGAGTTCCTCATTACAGCCACTGTGTCAATCCATCTTATTGAGGGTCCTCCCTTTTTTGCTGACCCTGTACTTAACCAAGCATGATATCCTCCAAAGGCTGCTCCCTCCTTATAACATGACTGAAGAATGAGACAAAGTCTGGCCACTTGTGCTTTGAAGGAGCATTCTGGCTGTACTTCCCCAAGACAGATTTGTTTCTTTTAGCAGTCCATGGTGCATTCAGTATTCTTCGCCAACACCACAATTCAAATGCAGTTAGTAGTAGCTGGGAAATGGTTGACCTCAGATTTCTTAAATTCCAAGAGCATGAACTACAGTTCAGTTAAATTAAATTTGATTATATAATTCAATTCAATTTTCACATGCTAATTACCCATGGAAGCAGTAATCAGGAAATCAAAAAATGGATTGCATTGGGCAAATCTATTGTAAATGAGCTCTTTAAAGTGTTAAAAAGCAAAGATGTCACATTGAGGACTAAGGTGCTCCTGAACACCCCCCAAAAATAAAACCAAACTCACTGCCCTCAAGTCAGATTCAACTCATAGCAACCCCTCCTTGGGTTTCTGAGGTGGTATCTCTACAGAAGTAGATTGCCCAGTCTTCCATGGTATTTTTAATCACTTCGTAAGCATGTAAAACCTGAACAATGAATAAGGAAGACTAAAGAAGTGTTGACACATTTGAAATGTGTTGGCATAGAATATTGAATAGATTATGGAGTCCTACAAGAATGAATATGTTTGTTTAGAAGAACACCCAGAATGTTCCTTAGAAGAAAGGATGGCAAAATTTCATCTCGTTTACTTTGGACATGTTATAAAGAGGGACAAATTCTTGGAGGAGGACATCATGGTTGGTAGAATAGAGGATCAATGAAAAACAGGAAGATATTCAATGAGATGGATTGATGCAGTCTTGTAACAATGGTCTCAAACATAGAAATGATTCTGAAGATTGTGTAGGATCAGGTAACATTTTGTTCTGTTACACATAAGGTCATTACATGTTAGAATCAACTCAATGGCACCTAACAACAATTAAGTGCTGGGATACAATAGCAGAAGGGATTTTTTTTCTTGCCCTCAAAGAACTTAAAATCTTTCTATACGCTAGATTGGATTAGAAAAGCACAGCTAAGAACCTATGATTTTAGGTATCACTGTGTGTGAGCATGTGTAGTATATTCTGTGTAGAACTGAGAAGACAGGGTGTGCTTCCATCTTTGATCAATGAGAATCCGTATATTTCCTCAGGTAAGAAAGTTGTAATTTTGTTTTTTCTTTCTCTTATGGTTATTTCAAAGTCCTGGACATCTCAGAATCTTCACTTCAGTTTGAAAACCCAAGAAGCAGAAAAATAATGTGTTGCTACTTGTCCTTGGATCTTAAAGGTAAAATAAGTCCCTATTCTGTGTTTATGGAGTTTTTAATTAAAATGCTCCATGACTTTAATGTTATGCCAAGGTTTTGTGGAAATATAATTTTCTCATAAAATTGGGATTATGCTTTCTATTTTTCTGTTTTCTGTCAAGCATAAAATGTAGTGTATTTCTTTTACAGACATATTTCTCATTGTCTAATATCTCCCTATGCCCAATGTCTTATCCTTTAAAACACTTCTCATTTTTATTTTTTTCCTTTATTTCCTCACTGCTATATTACCAGAAGATAATGACTTTGGTGTCTTTGGCAGAGAGTGGTAAATATTTTTTAGTTTTTAGAGAAGAAAAGAAGGGAAGAGCAGTTTTGCTATAGTCTTTTATGAAGCACCTTCTGACCCACCCAATATAACATGGCCAACAGCAAATTAAATTAAACAGGACGACATGATAGAATACCAGTGTTGGGGAAAAAAAAAAAAAAGAACATTAGAATTGAGAACACAGTTCCCGTTCCAAATACTCTGCTCTGTCCCTTCAGCAACGTTTCTAAGAGCTTATGTAAGTGTTCCCTGTGGTCCTTGATAAAGTCTCTATTCTTGAGATATTGTGATTATGTAGAAGGACAGAGGGTTAGGAGCTACAAAAAACAAGCAAACAAAATACCACTCTCATCAAGTTGATTCTGATTGATAGTGACCCCTTTGGGTTTCCAAGACGGTAAATCTTTATGGAAGTAGATTGCCCCATCTTCCTTCTTCGGAGTAGCTGGTGTCAAAAAGAAAAAGGTCATTTAAAGGAAAACATAAACAAACAAAAGAAAATTAAGAAGATCTTGGCATTGCTTTACTGGCTGTGAATGAGGGAGATGTCCTAAGAAATTTAACAAGAACTTTTTATGGGTGAGATTAAAGTTATACGTAAGTCCTCGGGCTCTCATCAAAGTTTTCTTTAGTTAAGATAAAATAAGTGAACTCATAATAGAAGGTTACCACACATTCTTTTTATCAAAAGTATCTGGTGGCCATGGGCACAAGTTTAACTGTGATATAAGCATTGATTATTCAGATATATGTACATAGATTTATAAACATTTTCCATATTCCTGACACTCTGGTACTATTCGTAGTGTGCTAGGGATACTGATGTGAGAAAAATAAGAAAATAATCTCACCCTCAAAGCACTTACATCAAAGGAGACAGATATGAAGTTAATAATTACAAGTATTTTTTTCTCATTACTTTAATAAGAAAATCCATGAAATAAAAATACAGAATACTTTGAAATCCATATTGGAAACTTCATGTAGTGAGCAGCAGAGACAGCAAATTCAGACTTTTCAGAACATATTTTCCCTATGATCCTGAGTATTTGTGTGTGGGTGAAGGAGGGTTTGAGTGGGTGTGGTCAGCAGTGGAGTGGCCCAAGCCAAGAGAGGAAACAATCTTGTACACAATAGGCATCTTTAGAAAATATAAAGTATAGTGACATCAGCGTCTACATATTTTCCATGGTTTCTAAAAATATAATCACCTCATTAGATCTACAATATGCAACTTTTGGGAAACTAATGCATGGCTGGTGAATTTGCCTGTGAGATGAGGCAGTGCTATTACATTTGGATGAAAGGCTTCCATTTTTCCCAGGTCTCATACTGCTGAGAAGATACCATCCAAAAGGAAGGCAAATCTTCTGTCTTAGCCTCAAATGCTTATTTCCTGCCTTCTTCCATCATTATTATTAATCAGAATGTTTGCAACTGTGAACTGTCCCAGTTTTTTTTATTTTTTTTATTTTTAGCTAGATCCCCAGCTAAAAAGAACATACAATTTTCTTTGATGATCATACCCCTTTCAATTACAGCAATAAATTTCCTAGAATGATGGTGCGATTGATTTTCCAATTGCAATCTGAGTACCAAAAATGCTTAATACTATCTTGTCATTCACTATTTGTTTAATGGTAAACAGGGGATTTATAGTCCGTCAAATTTAATGGCTAGAAGAACCAATAAAGTATGATAGATTTACCACTCCTTAGGAATTAAATGGTTCCAACTGCACAAATGATAGTGTTAGAAAATCCCTATGGTCGTAAAAAAGAATAAAAACACAATTGTATATTTCTACTCAAGCAATCGAGAGTGTGCATGAAGTCCATGTGTGGAATGAAATGTTATGATTTATTTGCTAATTCATTATTCAAAAGCCCATTGTTTTCCCAGGTTAGAATTTTTCACAATAGAGTTGTTATACTTCTGAGGAAAATTGGGTATCTATATAACCAATATGCAGCATTTGTCTGTCAGTTTGTCACATTGTGGTGGGCTGTGCGGTGTTGTGATGTTGGAAGCTATGTCACTGGTATTTAAAATATCATTAGGGTCACCCAGGGTGGACACATTTCAGTGGACCTTCGAGATTAAGATAGACTACGAAGAAGAGGAGGCAGTCCACTTTTGAAAACATTGTTGTTGTTATGTGCCATTGAGTTGGACCCGACTCACAGAGACCCCTCCTTGAGTTTCTGAGGCAGTATCACGATGGAAGTAGATTGCCCAACCTTCCTTCCAAGGAGTGACTGGTGGGTTTGAACCGCCAGCCTTCTGGCTAGCAGTCAAGTGCCTTAGGCACTGCGCTACCAGAGCTAGTTAGCTACTGAAAATTTTATGAATAGTAATGGAACATTATCTGATGATATATTGCCAGAAGATGAGTCCTTCAGGTAAGAAGGCACCCAACCTATATTGGGAAAGAACTGCCTCTGCAAAATAGAGACAGCTTTAATATTGTGGATAGAGTAAAGCTTTTTGGGCTTTCATTTGTTGATGTGACATGACATTTATTAATGGTTGGAATGTGGAGTGTACGAAATTTGAAGTAGTAAAAAATGAAATGGAAGGCACAAAGATTGATATTCCAGGCATCAATGAGCTGAACTGGACTGGTATTGGCCATTTTGAAACAAACAATCTTATCATCTGCTATACCAGGAATGACAAATTAAAGAGAAAAAGTATAGTATTCATCATCAGAAAGTGAATTTCAAGATCTATCTTGAAGTACTATGCTGTCAGTGATAGGATAATATCCATATGCCTATAAAGAAGAAAAATTAATACTAATTATTATCTAATTTTATGCAACAACCACTAAAGCAAAAGATGAAGAAATTGAAGCATTTTACCAACTTCTGCAGTCTGAAACTGACCAACCATGCAATCATGATGCATTGATAATTACTCATGATTGGAATGGGAAATTTGGAACCAAAACAGAAGTATCACTGGTTGGAAAATGTGGCCATGGTGATAGAAATGACACCAAAGATCACATTATAGAATTTTGCAAGACCAATGACTTATTCAGTGCAAATGTCTTTTTTCAACAACATAAATGACAAGCATTCACAAGGAACTCACCAGATCAAATCAACTACATCTGTGGAAAGAGACAGTGGAGAAGCTTAATATCATCAGTCAGAACAAGGCCAAGGGCCACCTGTGGAACAGGATATATTTTCTCATATGCAAGTTTAAGTTGAAGCTGAAGAAAATTAAAACTGTCTACCAGAGCCAAAATAAAACTGGAAGTATATTCCATCTGAATTTAGAGAGCACCTCAAGAATTGAATACTAAAGAGTAAAGACCAGATGAGTTATGGTATGACATCAGAAACATCACACATGAAGAAAGCAAATGGTCATTAAAAAGACAAAAAAGAATGAAAAGACCAAAATGATATCAGAATAGAATATGAAACTTTCTCTTTAACAAAAGTAGCTAAAGCAAATGGAAGAAATGATGAAGTACAAGATATGAATAGAATATTTCAAAAGGTGGCTCAAGATTATAATATTTTACAAGGTAAAATATCATAATAAAACTTGCGAAGGCCTGTAGTTAGAAAACTAAACCAAAAGTGAAGACTAAGCTTGGCATTTCCAAATCTGAAAGAACTGGGGTGGTGAGGGAAGCCTCAAGTTGTAATACTGAAGAATTGTTGTTGTTGTTGTTATGTGCCATCGAGTCAGACCCGACTCGTAGCGACCCCTCCTTGGGTTTCCAAGGCAGTATCACTATGGAAGTAGATTGCCCCATCTTCCTTCCGAGGAGTGGCTGGTGGGTTTGAACCACTAGCCTTCTGGTTAGCAGTCAAGTGCCTTAGGCACTACACTATCAAAGCTCCTAACTGAAGAATTATATAGATAAAATATTCAATGATTCAAGAAGCCATAGTATTTTCAATAGCTTTGTACGATGTGAAAACTGGACAATGGATAAGGAAGACCACAGAAGAACTGATGTATTTGAATTGTGGTATTGGTGAAGAATATTTAATATAACATGGACTGCCAGAAGAAAGAATGTGTTTCTCTTGGAGAAAATACAGCTCTAATGCTCTTTAGAAGTGAGAATGTCCAGACTTTGTCTCTTGTGCTTTGATCATATTATCAGGAGGGAGCAGTCCCTGGACAAGGATATCATACTTGGTAAAATATAGGGTCAGCAAATAAGGGGAAGACCCTCAGTGAGATGGACTAACACAGAGGCTGCAACAAAGGGTGGTACAGGACTGGGCAGTGTTTTGTTCTGTTGTTCATAGGATTGCTATAAGTCAAAATCAACTCCCCAACACTGAACATAACCAATATTGGCTCCCAGAGAAGGCTAAAATCCTACCATCAATGACCTCACCACTTCTTGACCAGACTTTGATCCCAGCAAATTAGGCTCTGTATGGCAGGACAAATACTAACGATGAGTTAGAGAGATAATGATGAAGGGAAATCCTTCATCCACTTTGTTTCACTTCCTTTTTCACAGCTACCCTGTGCCCCAACATTCACACATATTGATTCTCTCACCATGTGCCAAGCAATTGTCCTTAATACATGTGGTAGTTCAGTTTGAGTGTCAACTTGGCTGGGCCTGGTTGAGTGACTGGGCAGCTGGGTGTGGTATTGTTACTGAAGCCACCGAGAGAAACAACAGTGCTGAGCAAGATGATGCAAAGGA
Organism: Orycteropus afer afer; assembly: GCF_000298275.1. Taxonomy (NCBI): domain Eukaryota; kingdom Metazoa; phylum Chordata; class Mammalia; order Tubulidentata; family Orycteropodidae; genus Orycteropus; species Orycteropus afer. The sequence goes on from NW_006921930.1 coordinate 3,500,639, forward strand.
AGGACTTTACTGTACCGGTACTTGGGCTCAGTGGATTCACATCCAGAGACTGAGACCCAAACAAAGGCCACATAGGGTTTTTATGGGGCTCTTCTTCCGTGGTCTTTGGGATAAAAGGGTAGTTGGGTATTTTCAAGGATACAAGCCAGCAGTGTTACAGAAGCAGGAAAAAACTCAGGGAAGCAACAGGGAGATAGGAGGGGGTATAGGTTGGCTGGAATGCATAGATAAGAAGGATATCAAGGATGGCTGGTCTGGGAGGAAGGAAGGGAGAGTATGGGGAGAGGGATTTTTCACTCTCTAAGTTTTGTTGAGATGAAGCTGGGTCCATCCTGCCTCATCCTGCCTCATTATTCCCCCCTTTGAGACTCCTTCATATTGTTTAAAATGCCAAGGAGTCTCACTTTCCTCCTGGATCATATGTTCCAGATTCTAACTCAATGGTTTGTTTTTGCATCATCATAGGCATTGATTGTCATGTCAGCTCCAGATACCCCTGGATATAGAGTATTTTCCTTTCGGATGCTTGAGATGCTAGATTGGTTACTAGACTCCAAATCCCTGGCACAAGTAAGGGTACCAAACACAGAAGTACTACAATTATAATTATTAAAGGACCCAGGAAAGGCACCAACCAGTTTGTCAAGGAGGATAAATTGCTCCAAATTCCCCAATCCATGAGTTCAGATTTTCTTTTGTTAATTCTTTCCTTAAATTCCTTAACTTTATTATTGATAATACCAGACTGATTTATATATGAAGCAACATTCCTTCTCTATCAGTCATTTTCATCTGGGTCTGCTGTGTTCAGCAGACAACTTTATTACACATGGAACTACATGAGCTTTGACTGGGAGAGTAACAGCCTAAGGTTGTGAGTGTTGTTGTTATGTGTCATCGAGTCGGACCCAACACATAGTGACCCCTCCTTGGGTTTCTGTGGCAGTATCACTAGGAGAGTAGATTGCCCAACTTCCTTCCAAGGAGTGACTGATGGGTTTGAACCTCCAGCCTTCTGGTTAGCAGTCAAGTGCCTTAGGCACTACACTACAAGTGCTCTCAGTAAAGCAATAGAACCCATATTTGAAGAAATTAATTAAAGCCCACTTTGTTAAGAACTATTAAACCTAAAGGCAGAAAACAGCTGAAGTTACTTACTGTATTTTTCTGTATGGCAATGTACAGTTTCTCTAAGTAAGATATTATAAGATAATGCATATTCTTAATCCTTGAGTTTTATTACATAAATAAGGGTATTTAATGATATAGTAAGCAATTTCTCTATGCACCTATACTACTAAAAAATTCCGCCAAGAGAAAAATCTTGATCTCCTGAACTTTAAATCATTTTACATAGTAGGTTTTCTTATTCTGAAAATTTATAAACCTTCAGAAAAGTTGCAATAGTTCAATGAACATCCATATATCCTTCACCTGGATTTACTATTATTAATCTCTTTCTTCCTTCTTTTGCTGAACTGTTTGCAAGTTAGTTGCAAACATCATCATACTTCATCCCTAAATATTTCAGCATATCCCTAAAACTTCAACAGGTATATAGCTAAGAACAAAGACAGGGTTGTGTGTGTAGTAGTCCAGAACCTGTGGTTACCTTGGGTACACATAGTAGGTGTACACCCTCAATAACAAGAAGAGTGTAGAAATGTCAGGAACCCATTGTGCTTACACTGGTTGGGACATTGCCAGCTGGAGGCTAACTGCAGCTGAGTAATGACAATAATGAAAATCAGAGTAAGCATTCTACATTCAGTAACAGTCCTATGGTTAGAATAAAGGTTAGGCTTCAGGTAATTCTTTGGGAAAAGGTCCACTGAACTGGAGTTGCTGCTGGGACTCCAACGGCCAATTTTAGGACCAAGGGACCAATCAAAAACAG
>NW_006921930.1:3506890-3524741 GCF_000298275.1 Orycteropus afer afer
TCAGTGCAGATCAGTGAGTAAGCACAAGCCTGCCTTGTTTCAGTACCTATGCTTAAATTGCACCATTAGTGATCCTTACGTTTTGGCCTGCATTGACCAGTCAGCCCACGGAGTGATTGGAGCAGGGAACCACAGAATTTTTGTTCTCACATTGTACAGTCACTTTCAGTGGGTTATGGGGATGGTTTTCAATTTGCCAAAATTTGCCAGAATCCTCAGGGTGGCTCTTTTAATCCTGGCGTGGTGAATCCATGGAGTGATACCTTTAACCTTAACTGCCTTGGGGATAGTTAAAATAAGAGTAAGTGGTCCCTTTCACTTTGGCTTGAGGGAGGTTAAATTCCAGTCCTTCACCCACACCCAATCCCCGGGTTGGAATGGATGTACTGGGGAGAAAAGGTTTATAGGGAGCCTTTCTGTTACTCATTTAGATATCTGTGCTGACACTATACCCAGTGCTTTTAATTGATTGCTAACTTTTGTTTCTCCCCTTCCCCTAGGTGTTCCAGGCATGGAACAAAGGAGAGGTGGGGGCCTGGTGAAAGGATTTCATATGGGGAATATCCTGTAGTTTTTTGTGGGGAATACCTGATTTTCAGTAGTATTGTAGGAAGGGTTTGTGGCCAGGTTAAGTGACTTCTCTGTAGAGTTTACTGAGTTCAGTCTTTATAGTCCTGTTTGTGTGCTCTACTTTGCCTGAGCTCTGAGGCCTATAAGCAGTATGTAGTTTCCAATTTATGCCCAAAGCCCAAGCTGTCAACTGCACCACTTCTGCTACGAATGCTGGCCCATTATCTGAACCTACGTACAAGGGAAGTATCCATATCTCAGGAAGATCTCCCATAACAGGGCTTGTGATATTACCCTGGCCTTCTCCAACCGAGTTGGAAAGGTTTCCACCCATCCAGAATAGGTGCACACCATTACCAGGCGATAGCAGTAGACTCCACTTTTAGGTAGTTCTGTGAAATCTACCATCAGATTCTCAAAGGGTGTGGCTCCTACAGCCTGGATGCCAGGAGGTAGTGAAGGACCTTGCCGAGGATTGTTTTTGCAAGAAGTTATACATCACTGGTTGATTCCTTTTGCAAGTGTTGCAAACCATGGAATGTAGAAATACTTTCACAACAGTTGTTCCATGGCCTCCCGGACTGAATGAGAAACTGAGTGGAAGTTGTTGATCAGAGAGGGAGCCAGTAGTCCAGGAATCGTTATCCTACTGTCAAGCAGGCACTGCCAGCCAGTCTTGTCTTGTTTGGCCCTTGTGGTTGTAACCACTGCTTTTCTCCTTGTGAATATGTTGGTTATACTTCTGGCATCCAAGGGAGGGGTAGTGCAGCTCTTCTGGTTTCCAGTGGCTCCATGAATGCCCCTTTTTTGCTTCTCAGATAGGTTTTTTATTTTCTTGGGCTTCTCAGGTATTTTCCTTCTGATGTCCCTTGCAGTGTGTTACTGCCATCAGAAGGGGCTCCCAGACTGCTTCCAGTAAATCAAGGATCTCAGTTTGGTGCTTTATTGCTTTCCCTCCTGAATTCAGCAACCCTCTTTCTTTATATATTGGCCCATGCAACTGATGGCATATTTCAAATCCCTATACACGGTGGCTCTCTTTTCCTTGCTCCTTCTTAGGGCCCTTATTAAGGCTATTAATTCTGCTTTCTGGGCTGATGTTCCCCTGGGGAGTGGTCCTGCTTCTATGACTTTCTCTAAGGTGATTACCACATAGCCGGTGTGGCGCACCTCCTCTGAGTCTATAAAGCCACTTCCATCTGTAAATAGCTCCATCTCTGGATCAGGGAGTGGTTGGTCCATCAGATCCAAATGACGGGAAGTAGATTATCTACCCTTGGTTCAGTTGGTTGTAAATTGTCTAGGATCTAAAATGCAAACAGGCTTTGAAGTCCCAACTGTTTGTATGTAGTAGTTTTAAAATAAGCAAAGGTATGGGTTCAGCAGATACTACTAAAGAAGTCCTCAGTGTCACGTCATAGACACCCCTCCTTGGGTTTCTGAGGTGGTATGTCTATGGAAGTAGATTGCCCAAACTTCCTCTGGAAATGTAACATCAGTTAGAAGTAACTCACAATTTCCATGAATTGCACTTCAAGTTCTTTTCTTTTCTCTGGAATTCTGCAAATTAATAGTTAATAATTTCCTAGGACTTTAATACAATCATGCTCTCGTGGTCCATCACCAACAGGTAGTAGTGTGGCTGGATTAAGTGTTTTTACTGCCTCCAGTACTATTTGGGAGTTCTCACACAACAGGCCCTGGTATTTTGTGAGCCTGGAGTTGGTCAACCAATGATGTCCTTTTGTATTCATTAGTACCACCACTGAGTAGGGGACATGGACTATTAAATTCTGTCCCAGAGTGAGCTTGTTAGCTTCTTGTACTAAGAGAATGGTGGCAGCAAGTGCCTGCAAACATGGAAGCCATCCTTTTGCTACTTCATCTAGCTGTTTAGGCAAGTATGCAACAGGTCTGGGCCAGGACCCTATGGTCTGTGCTAGAACTCCCACCACTGTTTTCTTTTTCTCTGTTACAAATAGGATGAAAGACTTAGAAATGTCAGGTAGTCCCTGGGCAGGAGCAGTCTGGAGTTCTGTTTTTAATTGTTGGAGCTGCTTGCTGCTCAGGTCCCCATTGCAATGGGTCCTTTTCTCCCATAGTGGCATTTGTACAGCAGAGTGAAGTGAGTGGGGTGGTCCATCAGCAGCTGGGGTTCCTGACTCTCAGTCAGCAACCAGGGTCAAGGAAGATGTCAGGGTATATGGGCTGAGGTGCGTTATCTCTGGGCTACTCCCAGCCAGAGTTTTTGGGTCTGGCTCTGCAGTGCAATTGGGCAGGAGTAGGGGTGGTGTCTGCAGCCGGAGGGTTTTCAATAAAGGGCACACTGGGACATAAATAAGGGATACTGGCTTTTCCAGCACCTCCTGAAGAATAGGAGGGCACGAGGGTTCAGGTAAAGCAGAAGGTGGTGTGTTAGTTTCCTTTTTCTCCTTTTTATAGTGACTTTTAGAAACCATCACCTGACTGACTGGCCCCTGGAGCCATGGGAGTGGAATTGTGACCAACTTGAGCCAAGTGTTTATGTAGCGGAATTTATCGGGGTGGCCGAGGTCCCCAGTCACCACTAGCCAGACCCTCATCATAGTTCATTTCATCTAGTGTTCCCCCTGATGGCCACCCAACCTGGAAAGTGGACCATTCTAACTCACACAGGGTTCTGAGTATCCTTGTCTGCATCTTTACTCCATAATCTTGTGCACCAAATCTCTTCTTAAAATTATTTAGCATGATCTGGACTGGGGTTTCTTCTTGACTCTGGGCCCCTCCCATAATGGCGCAACACAATCACCAGTCATTTCGCCAAACCCATTTTCCCGTTCCTCTCATGAGGCTTTTCAGGTGCCTCTTAGCTTTAGTGAGTCAGTATAAGCCCCTGACCCAGAAGTCCTGCTGAGCTATCAGCAAACCCATTGCTCTGAGCTGTATGAGGATTACCACCGGTTAGGGGAGTGGCTCTGCACTTGCTTCCAGCTTCCTGATTCCTTAGGGTTTTAGTTAGCCAGATACACTCACTCACACATGCATCAGAACATACACCAATCCAAAAATCCTGTACTGCCTGTGGGCTACTGTGATTTCTCACCACTTCTATCTGGGTTATACTCAGACAGTGCCCAGAAGCTGATCAGACTCCCCTTCTGCCTTCCAACAGGCCTGAGTACCTGTGGGATCCCAAAACCTACCGCAGTTCAGATGTCTGGTGGGTGGCCATTCCTTCTGCTCAGTCCTTGAAGTTGGGCACAGGACCAGCTCTTGTCCAGATGCAGGCAACCTATACGGTGTCAAATATCACACTAGTGCACTCAGCAGGTCGTTCTCTTTGGATCAAGGCCCGGCCCAGGCTGCCGGCTTCCTGGGATCAACAATAGCTACGTCATCAGTCCCTTGAGTGGCAGGGAGGCAGAAACTGAGGTTGTTTCCCAGCCCATGCACCAGAAATGTTACTGGAGCCACAGAGAGAAATGACAACACCGAGCAGGATGATGCAAAGGAAGGACTTTACTGTACTGGTACTTGAGCTCAGTGGATTCACATCCAGAAATTGAGCCCTGAACAAAGGCCACATAGGGTTTTTATGGGGCTCTTCTTCCAGGTCTTTGGGATAAAAGGGTGGTTGGGTATCTTCAAGGACACAAGCCAGCAGTGTTGCAGAAGCAGAAAAAAACTCAGGCAGGGAAGAAACAGGGAGATGGGAGGGGGTATAGGTTGGCTAGAATGCATAGATAAGAAGGATATCAAGGACAGCTGGTCCGGGAGGAAGGAAGGGGTATGGGGAGAGGGATTTTTCACTCTCTAAGTTTTGTTGGGATGAAGCTGGATCCATCCTGCCTCATCCTGCCTCATTGTTCCCCATTGAGACTGGTAGTCAACTCCGTGGTGGAATCTACTGTGAGCAGCTGAGTAGCTGCCTTAGGAATATGGTCTGCTTCCTGTATATAAGCAGAAGCCTTGGGGAATGGTCTCTAGGTTATGGCACACTTGGACCCTGCATGTAGCTGTGTCATTTGTTCAGCAGCCTGCCAATCTCTGCCACCCTTGGGACTTACCATGGACTTAAATGAATGACCTGCTGTGTGGTTTGGTAGCATCAGGACTGTGCCTTTTTACTTGTCAACCTTTGGCTTGTCAACCTCAGCACCCAGCAGCCGTCTGAGTGAAGAAACGCCTCTAGCTACAGTGGGCCAGGAGCAGGAGGCAGAACTAGACCCCAAGGTTGAGGGGAGTTTACTGTTACTCTGAACTTGGACTTAAAGCCTCCAAACTATAAGAGAATAAGCTCCTGTTTGTTAAGGACATCACGTTTGTGGTATATTCTTTTCAGAGCAGCACTAGGTAACCAGAAGAATACATATCCTCAAAATGTAAAAATATATGTAAGAAATATCTTGGGGTGACTGGAAAAATCTCTATCCTCTAGAAATTGTGATTCTGTGGTCATGTCAGGGTCTGAGAGCTGTATATTCCTCTCTAATGATTCTTGGGCATTTGATTGAGGTGGTCTAATAACTTATTTTGTAAAACTCTTCATACATTGTGTCTTCATACACTATATTGCTAATGTCACCTGCTTAGGTTCATACTCTGGCTCTGCAAAATGCAGCACCTCTTTCATAGGGTCATTGTGAACATAAAGGAGAAAAAAAAAAAAATTAAAAATGCTTGAAATAGCACCTGGCATTTATAGTCCCTCCATAAGAGTTAACTACTACAGCTCCTAATGTTTTTAGCCACATCCTCATATTAACTTAAGAAATGTTATTATTATTTGCTGTCAAGTTGAGTCTGACTCATGGCAATCCCATTTTTGCAAAGTAGAACTACTCCATAGGCCTTTCAAGGGAGTGACCTTTCAGAAGCAGAGCATTAGGCTTGTCTTCAGAGGTGTTTCTTGGGGGGTTCCAGGCACCAACATTTTGGCTAGTATTTGAGTGCTTGACTGCGCAACTCATGGACTCCAAATTTAAGAAATAAAGGAAAATACATTGTAAGTGATCAGTGGATCCTTGAAACCCACAATCTCAAAGTAAAGTCAGACACTATGAGGAAGTGCTAGAAATCTTCAAAGAGTTCTGGTTTAGGACTAAGATGATGTCTTTAATAACACATAACTTCCCATCTAGTTTTCTCCATATGCCTGCTTCATTCTGCTCTCTTTCTTTGCTGACTGTCTTTATTTTCCCCAAAGATAGCAGATAATGTTCAAGATACACCTCTTGTGTTTATACTAATTCTCCCACCTGTAAGAGACTACTAACAAGTCCCATTTTCATATATCTGGGAGAAAGATTCTGATTGATTCAGCTTGGGTAAGTAGATTATCTACCCTTGGTTCAGTTGGCTGTAAATTGTCATGTAGGATCTAAAATGCAAACAAGCTTTGAAGTCCCAACTGTTTATATGTAGTAGTTGTAAAATAAGCAAAGATACGGGTTTATCAGATACCACTAAAGAAATCCTCAATGTCACATCATACAGACCCCTCCTTGGGTTTCTCTATGGAAGTAGATTGCCCAAACTTTCTCCAGAAATGTAACATCAGTTAGAGGTAATTCACGATTTCCATGAATTGTACTTCAAGTTCTTTTCTTTTCTCTGGAATTCTGCAAGTTAATAGTGGATGATTTATCACTATTAGATGAAATATAAGCCAAGTAGTCCTCAAAGAAAATTGTGAAGAAAATGAATTTATCATCAGTGGTCTATTTCCCTTTTTGAATATTTTTGTGCCTTCTTTTTTTTTTCCTGATACTGTCCTCATGTTTTGCTCCTTTAAGGAAAAATGGTAGCACTTGTGTATTAATGTGTTACTGAAAATGATATTTACATTTTAAAACACTACTGGCTAGACTATGCAAACCTTTACAGAAAGAAAAGAATCAATATTAATGACAAATTTGGACAGCTGTGGAAGGCTTTTTTTGAGGACTAGACCTTCTTGGCACCTCTCAAATTTTGTTAAAGAAGTAAATTCCTGAATACTCTATTATGCTTCCAGTTAGCTCTGCTCACCAGCTGAGTTCAGTTCTCTTATAGAGTGTAGATGGCTTGTGGTTGAACCTCTTTATTGGGTTATAACAGTGATGTCCTCACTGTACCTTGGATCTGTGCCATATCTCTGACTAGCATTCAGACTTATATTTTTGTCATGGAATCAGGCTTCTTTGGTCACAGAAGAAGGTACCATCCACTGTGACATGACTAATTTCTCAACGTTCTCTCCAGACCAACAATTCTTATAAATGAATAGATTGGGCAAATTGATAACTTTTCTACTCATATAATTTGTGTCTATTTGTCTTGAATACATTTTCATGTTCAATTATCTTGTGTAATGAACCTATAGGTAAACAAAAAAATGCATGTGTTTGTATTGGAAGCAGTAGTACTTTTGTTTTACTTGTCACTGTCATCATCACTATGATTTAGGTTACAACTTTTCATTTGAACAACATTAAATTGCTGAAATTGGACAAGATACCAAAGTGGTGGTTTTATATGGTTCAGCCTACATACTTCTGTGATATACTCTGGGAAGAAAATATACCTTGAAAGAAAGGGCTGGTCCACTTCTGAAACATCAGTCATGATAAACCCGTTCAGTTATTCGCTGACATATGGGGTCACCATGAGTCAAAGTGAATGAGTATCAACTGGATTTGGTTTAACCCATTATTCTTGGAGCCTGAATCCACTGTTAGTTTCCAAGACTTACTTAGGTATTAGAAAATAGAGAGGGCCTTGAATCTGGTGTCAACCCTAATTTATCTCTAGTGACATTAGAGAAACTGAGAATTAGAGAGATCCTATGGTGGTTAATTTTATGAGTCAACTTGGCTAAGCTATGGTGTCCAGTTGTTTGATTAAGCAGTAACCTAGGTGCTCCTGTGAACCTATTTTGTAGGTATGATTAACATTTACAATCAATTGGCTTTATGTAAAGCAGATCACCCTTGATAATGTGAGTAGGACTCATTTAGTCATTTGATGGCCTTAAATAAGAACAAAACAAAGGTTTCCCAGAGAAGAAGGAATTCTGCCTCAAGAGTGTAACATGGATATCCTGCCTGAGTTTCAAGCCTGCTGACCTGCCCTATAGATTTCAAACTTGCCAATCCTCACCATCATGTCATTCAATTCTTAAAATGAATCTCAGATCCTGTCAGTTCTGTTTCTTTGGAGAACCCTGACTGATACAGATACATAAGTAAAGATGCCATACTTTGACAACATGGCAAGGGATAAAAGGCAGGTGAGGTGGAACTATCGCCCATACTAATATGAAAAATGAGAATTCAGGAAGTATCTGAAGATGGTAGTCATGGAATTAAAGAACAAAAGAGATGTCTGGGTTAACTAAGATCCAAAGACAAAGCTTGAAAAACATACGTGTATTAAGTTGTGTACACATTCTATAAAAACTAATCCATTTCCTATTTACTGATTAATTTGGGCAGAACTCTTTTGAAATGCACAGAACTTCGAGGGGCAAGAAAAAAAAGAGATAAGCTTCTACTCACCCCACTTCTACTTTCTTCTCTATACCTTCCCCGCCTCTAATAAGAGACAAGAATCTTAACTGCAAAGTAAAAATTAGGTTAGCTTTTGTTCCCATCCTTTTAAGAATCAATGCTATGTGTATGAATATAGAAATGTCACAGTACTTGGCAAAACATACTTCTAAAATAAATTTCATGAAAAGGAAAGTCTGTATAACCACTAGTTTTGACCTAGAATTCTTGGTTAAACCAAAAAATAAAAAACAAACAAGCAAACTCACTGCCGTGGAGTCCATTGCTACTCACAGCGATCTCTCCTTGAGCTTCCCAGGCAGTATCTCTATGGAAATAGATTGCCCACTCTTCCTTCCAAGGAGTGGTTGGTGGGTTTTAACAGCCAGTCTTTTGGTTAGCACTCAAGTGCCTAAGGCACTAGGCCACCAGAGCTTCTTGGTTAGTTAAATTTAATGCACTCACTGTGTTATTATGTAGCTAACAAACAATATGCTAGAGAAGAACGCCTCAGTAGAACCTAGTTTGATGTTAAAGCAATTCCTTCCACAGAATTGGTTATTTTCCTCTTTTAAAAAATATCTAAATTATCTTGTGATGATAACTCTCAAATCACTATGAGGTTCCATTAAAGAAAACCCATTTTTGATAGTTAGGAGAAATTTGAAGGTTAAAAAAAAAATCTTAGAATTTAATCATACACAATTCAAAATGAGAATAACATAATTAATAAATTGAATAATGCATAGCTTTTCATTCATTGAAGCCTTCACTTGGCTATAGTCCTCTTATTTCATTCCATGTTTGTTTAGTCATTTTATAATAATATCAGTTGAATTTAGAAATATAATGTACATGGAAAAAGTTGAATGCTCTTTCTTTAACCTTGTGGTTTGAATAAAATTTGGTTTCCAACTATGGAATTTAATTAAGTTGTCCTTTATTTAATTTAAGGAACTTCTTAATGAGAGTTTATAATCTGCAAATTACAACAATCTTCTGGAAAATTCCTCCTCCTTCCCTCCCTTCCTTCCTACTTTCCATATAAGAGAAAAGGGCAATCCACTGAAACAGATCCATTTTATTCCACTGGAACTTTGGCTTCATTTGGAATAGCCACCCCTAGTAAATAAAGATAATTTAAATGTCATCAGTTTATTGATTTTTCTAACTCTTTTAATTAGCAAGACAATTGATCTTTAATCTTTTTTTGTGAACTGTCCCTCAATGCAATCAATTTTTGGCTTACATAAGATTTTCAGCTCAGGAAGTTTTCTATCCTGAATGAAGAGAACCTTAGCAAACACTGCCATCAGGCACCTACTCACAGACCATGCATGCCAAAAAATTTATTTTCCAGTACTGATTCTTTATAGAGGTCAGCTAGCAAAGACAGGTAGTCTACAAAGAGAAAAATCATTAGCTGTTCTGACATACTGTTCTTCCTTGATCTAGTGTGATTTTTTTCCCAAAGGATGTTTTTCCCTTCAAATGCTTAACTGAAGGTAACTTAAGTAAAAAGCAGGCTTAGGTTAGGAAATTGAGGGAACTTAGGAATACACAATAGGAAAACTGAATAACCAGACACAGAGGATTTTCAAATAATATAAAGCCTCATTAAATCAAACAGAAGTTTGTTGTTATTTTAAGAGAAACTGACATTTTTATATTGTCCTTAAGCAGAAGGGGTAATTAAGATATAAACGGTGATTACCTTTTTGAGTCCTTTTTGAGAGGCATATTTATATACTAAAAATATGATTTCTGAATAAAGAGATAATAGCATTTTAATCTGATGTTATGGCATGTAAAATATAAATCATTCTCTATTAACAGCAGGATTTTCATTAGGTAATTCTAGCTTTAAATGCTTAATTTAATGACAAATATTTAAAACAGTCTATTATTAACTCTTAATTTCTTTTTAAAACTATCAAATGAATGTACTCTGTTACATACTAATTTATTACATGAGCTCATTTGATTTATTCACCTATGTAACACCTGGATTAAATTTATATAAGTCAGTGTTTCTCAGCATTTCATTTATTATCACCTCAATAAGGAACATTTAAGATAATTTTTCCTTGTTATTGCCTCACCATGACATTTTAACACTACAGTTACACTGCATAGCTTTTTATGTATTTTTTGTCTGTTCTTTCTCCTTAAAACTAATAAGACTGTTTTACTCTGAAGGACCAAGTTTTATATCCATTAAGGCTACATTATGTAAGTGTGCTTTTGCTGGATTCAAAAACTCTGAGTTGGTGAATTACTTTAATGGACTGCCCAATTCATTATTTTTGTTTAGCTTCCTTTTAAAGAGATTTAAAGCACATTGGTACAGTAAACCTACATATTTAATTAGTATCCAAGGACACAGTCCTGATGTTATGTATATTTAAATTCACAAATGTTGTTGTTAGTTGCTTTCAAGTTGGCCTTGGCTTGTGATGACCACATGCATAACTTAATAAATCAATGCCAATTCCTGTGTTATACCCATGATGGGTTGCAGATTAGACTCCAGTGATCCACAGTGTTTTCACAGGCTGATTTTCAGAAGCAGATCACCAGGCTTTTCTTCCTAGCCCTTCTTAGTCTGGAAGCTCTGTTGAAAGCTCTTCAGCTTCATACCAGCATGCAAGACTCCACTGGGTAGTTGGCTGCACATGAGGTGCATTGGCTGGAAATTGAACCATATCTCCTACATGGAAGACAAGGTTTTTATGCTATTAGGGTGTGCTAATTTCTCAGGTTCTGCACCTCTCCTCTGGGAGCTCTGGTGGCATAGTGGCTAAGGCATTTGACTGCTAAGCAGAAGGCTGGTGGTTCAAACCCAACAGCCACTCCTCAGAAGGAAGACTGGGCAATCTACTTCCATAGAGCACCTCTCCTTTATTCACAGAAGGGAATATTTAAATGTATTCCTAAATGCCAAAGCACAATATTCTCTTTGCTGTTGTTAGGTGCTGTCGAGTCCTCTCTGTCTCATGGTGACCCTATGCACAGCAGAACAAAAACCTGTCTGGTCCTCCGCCAACCTCATGATCTTTGCTATGCTTGAGCCCACTGTTGTGGCCACTGTGTCACTCCATCTCATTGAGGGACATCCCCTCCTTTGTTGACCCTCCACTTTACCAAGCATGATGTCCTTTTCCAGGGAATGATTCCTTCTGACAACATGACCAAAGTAGCTGAGATGAAGTCTGGCCATTCTTGCTTCCAAGGAGCATCCTGGCTTCACTTCCTCCAGGACAGATTTGTTAGTCCTTTTAGCAGACCATGGTTCTCTTAGCATTCTTTGCTAACACCATAACTCAAAAGCATCAACTCTTCTTCGGCCTTCCTTATTCATTGTCCAGCTTTCACATGCATAAGAGGTGATTGAAAATACCATGGCTTAAGCACACCTTAGTTTTCAAGGAGACATCTTTTCTCTTCATCACTTGAAAGAGGTCTTTTGTAGCAGGTTTGCCCAAAGCAATATGTCATCTGGTATAGAGAAATCTGACTGATTTTTTTTTGTATGTTGATCTTGTACCCTGTCATTTTGCTAAATCTTGCATTAGCTTTATTGTTGAGTCTCTGGGATTTCCTATGTACAGGATAATAAACCAAAAAACAAACAAACAAACAAACAAAAAACCCAACTCACTGCCATGGAGTCAGATCACACTCATAATGACCCCTCCTTGGTTTCTGAGGCGGTATCACTGTGGAAGTAGATTACCCAACCTCCCTTCCAAGGAGTGGCTGCTGGGTTTGAACCACCAACCTTCTGGGTAGCAGTCAAATGCCTTAGGCACTATGCCACCAGAGGTCCCATGTATAGGATCATATCATCTGCAAATAGAGACAGTTTCACTTCTTTTTTTGTCAATTTGAATGCCTTTTATCTTCCTTTCTTGCATTACTGTTCTGGCTATGACTTCCAATACTACATTGAATAGGAGTGGTGATAAAGGCATCTTTGTCTGCTTTCTGTTCACAAGGGCAATGCTTTCTGTCTCTCTCTATTGAAAGTAACATTCACTATTAATTTTGTGGTGCTCTGGTGACATAGTGCCTAATGCATTTGGCTGCTAGCCAGAAGACTGGTGGTTCAAACCTACCAGCCACTCCTTAGGAGGAAGAGAGGGCCATCTACTTCTGTAGAGAATTTTACCTCAGAAACCCAAGGAGGGGTGGCTATGAGCTGGAACTGACTCATCAGCAGTGAGTTAGGTTTTTTTTTTTTTTTTTCTTTTTGGTTGATTTTGTGTATATGCCCTATTCTTTAACTCTGCTGCAGTGTTCCAATTTTGATTATTGGGCTACTGCCTTCCTTTTTCCAGGGCAATTGGATGCAGCTTTTGATTACTCTATTTCTTTCATGGTCATTGTCCTTGAATTTATATGCTCAGCTCACCACTCTTTCTTCCCCAAGTGGGTTCTTCATTGTTCTTCCTGCGTTTTTCTTCTTTTTCTTCTCTCCTTATCTACACTGTCCCTCTTCTGACCATATTAGTGTCCCTAAACTTGATATTTTCTCTGATGTACAGTCTTGAAATAATACATACTGGAGTTATAATTATGCTGACATTTATAATGATAATAATGAATTGGTATGTGTAGGTATTGGTGTGTTGTGTTGCACTGAAAGCATCAGAGTGAACTTCAGATAACTAAATTCTCTTTTGTATCTTAAATGCAAAGGTAAGTAACTCAAATAAAAAAATGCAATTATCTAGTTTTCCTTCTTGGTACTTGTTGTTACCAACTTAAACAATGAGCAGTGAAAAATTTTCTATGACTGACTAGTACTATTTGCTTAAGTAATTATTTAATATCTGCTTAAGAAAATTAAATCAACACAAATCCTTTAGGTTAAGAAACAATTATATAGATTGGCACATGTGAACATTTCTGGAAGAGCTTGAAGAAAGATTATACTTTATTTGTTTTGAATTCTAAACCTCCTTAAAAGTTTATACTTAAAATCACTTATTTAATTGCCTTAATGTCTACTTTAAAAATATATTTTTTCTATATTCTAAATTGTAACTTCTTTTTCTCTTAACTTGCCCTGGTATAAAGATCAATGGAATGATGAAGACCACTCAAAAATGAATGGAAGAAAAATATTTTTTTAAAAAAGATATAACAAAAGCATGCAACAAATCAAGCAATGAATGACTTGAAATAAAACCTTTTGTTGCCTGTATTTTTATTCAGGTCATTCTCTGTGATGTGGATTTTAAAACTGATGATGGGCTTTGTATACTAATGGTGGTGGTGGTGATGTTGTGTGTGTGGCAGGGCAGGGGTAAGGTGGCAAGGCTGTTTTGTTTTACAAGTCAGTGAGAAAAATGATTCACTTCTCTATCTGTGTGAAATCTTTTCCTTTGAAATTTGTTTAGCAGTGTTTTCACTCTTTTGGATGCCCTGACCAAACAGACATAAAGTTGTCTTAATATCCAGATTCTTGACATCTCTATTATTTAAAATCCAGTGCAAAAGCTATTTTTTTTTTTTAATATAGCATCCCACAGTTCTAATTCATAGTAACATATCTGAACACACTATTCTAATTTTCTCTGTTCGCAGGGCCATATCACTCTGTCCTGGAAGGATCTCTAATCAATCAATTACTAAGGGATATGGCATACTTAGACCATGCCCTTAATCACTGAGGAATTATTTAACTTGTTTATGCCAGGTACCCACATTTAACCTCTTCCATTGAGATATGTTTCACTTGCAGCCTCTGCTATGAGAAAAAATCCTTAAGTAGCTATGTTTTTCAGTTGACTCTGCCTCTAGCCATGGCTTATTGAATATGACATTGCACCTAACCCAAGATTTACTAATTTATATGCTAACAAATTAGACTCAGAATTAATTTGTGAATCATATTCTTTTTCATGGGGAATTTTAAATAAAAATACAGAAAGAGAAAGAGAGAGAAAAAAAAATTACAGATCTGCTGAATGTTTATGAAGTACAATGCAAGGCAAATTATAATGGCCCAGACACTATGAGCAAGTAGAAAAATGAGGGTAAGACCTTTGTCTTCTCCATGATTGTACACTGGTAATTGATACAGTACCTGACACATTGTTGTTGTTGTTGTTATGTGCCATAGAGTCAAACCCGACTCATAGCGACCCCTCCTTGGGTTTCCGAGGCAGTATCACTACGGAAGTAGGATTGCCCAACCTTCCTTCCGAGGAGTGGCTGGTGGGTTTGAACTGCCAGCCTTCTGGTTAGCAGGCAAGTGTCTTAGCCACTATGCTACCTGACACATAGTAATCCATAAATTCGGGTTTTCAACATGTAATATTTGGTGTGCAGAGAGAAGCAGAAATGCTAGATAAATGAGACCAAGTGATATGAAAGAGTAAAGCAAATTTGGGAAAATAAACAAAATTATCTCTTTCTTGCCTAGATCCTCAGTTTCTTCCAATCACAAGAGTCTTGTGAAATAAGGCAGCAAATACAAGCTCAATTTGTTAAAGGAAATTATTCACCTGACTTTACCAACTCTGGGCACCAGACTCCAATGCAGTTCTTGATTTGTTGTACTCTCATATAAGCATGTGCCTATAAAATCAACCTGAAGCAATTGTTAACACAGAACTTTATGAAAACACTGGGAGGATTAATTGAATTTCTAGGCTTACCTCCCTAGAGAAGACAAGGTTCTCCCCGCGATTTAATGGTGTGACACTTCTCACTTGTATTCTATGATCCTTTATCTCATATTATCCAGTCTATTATTCTTTTGCTGCATTATTATTACTAATGATTGCATTTAATTCTCCTTTTTTTTTTTGCTTGTTAATTCCTAAGATGGCAAAATAATGCCTAAACTTTGTCCCCGTAGTTGAGGTATTGATATTACTAAACTTGCTGACAGTTGTATTCATTATAAGGACTCCTGGGTTTCTTTTACTCACCCAATCTTGGAGACACAGTAGGAAATAAAAAGAGTAGAACTCTGTAGGCAAAACAAAACCTGTGAAGACCTTGGGAGACAGTTATAATGTAGGGAGGAAAGAGTTGCACAGAGGACATTGAAGAGAGTTCTCTATTGAACCCCTTCTACTCCCATGCTATCCTAGCTAAGTCCAAGCATGAGTTATAATAGGGTCAGCTAATCCAGAAGCTGGGGTGCTCAGATACCTGTGAAATACATTTCTGGACTACACATATATCCAAATTCTCCAACATAATATGCACAGCAAGCAGATACTGAGTTTTTGCCACATCTCACCCTATAGTATTGTCAAGGGAGGATCTCTTAACATAAAGGAAAATTTAGATCAGCTCATGGTATTACCAAAAAATGCTGGGGTTTGGATCTGGTGTGTCTTAGTTTAAGGAGAAGAAGAGTGTTTTAGTCAGAATGTTCATCAATGAGAGATGAGCAGGATCTTGGTGATTCCAACAAGGCCCACTCTGCTCAGTGCTTACAATCTGGAGTTCTTATACTAACGGAAAAGAGACACAGCATTTATGTAGGATCAGTTGATAATATTCTAAAAGTTAGATTGGACAATGAGTAATTAAAAAATGTTTCTTGTGAGTTCCCAGAAGTCAAGTAATCCTTAAGAGGCTCCATCAGTGTTTGTCTAAGTCCAAGTGGCTTATCCCATAGTTCAGCCCAGGACACTTTATCGACACAGATGGTCCTATCTTGGCTTGCAGGGTGAAGATGGAACTGATAATTGTGCCTTAGAGAAAGAACAAGTTAGTTATAAACTCATGTTTTAAAGAAATGGCATCTTAACTGAAAATATGGAGTCTTATTCTAAGAATATGGTGTTAGGCCTAACAAAGCAAAAATATTTATCCTCACAGTAGGAAAATATTACAGGCTATATGATGAATTTAAAAATTATGACTAAAAGACAATAATCATAAGAAACTAAATTGGAATATGCAGATTTAATTAAGTAAATTGAAAGTCAAAGTAAACCTAGTAAGTATATTCAGAAAGAATGGAGTATTCTGCAACCGTAAAATCAAGAGATACATTGAACAAAGAATAAATTGTAAGTATATGAATTAACAAAGATGATTGCATTTATAAAACATAATTTTATCAAATAAAGAATTCAGTAGACATATATAAAAGCAAGGTGGATACAGAGAAAAGAAAAATTTAATGAGCTTGAAGAACATTTTGAGGAATTATCCAAGAGAGGTCAGGAAAAGATAGAAAAAGATTGAAACAGGAGTTGATATAGAGAGAATGGTGCAAAAGAGTCAAAATCTATTTACTAAGAGCCACAGAAGGAAATTAAAAAAAAAAAAAAAAGTCAAGGGTAAGAAAAATTTGAATAAAAAATGCCCAAGTATATCCCAGATGTACAGAGAGACATGAACTTCAAATTGAAAGGACTCAAAAAGCCTGGCAGAATCAGTAAGAAAACCTTACTTCTAGATCCATTAAAGTTCACCTTAAGAACATCAAACAAAAAGAAAGAATTCAAAAATTATCCAAGGATGAAAAGAAAATGACCTACAAATGAATCAGGAATAAATCTGATATCATATTTCTCATTAGTTACATCTTTCATGTACAAGAACACAATTAAGAAAGTTCTTCAAAGAATTAAAGAAAACAAGGCATATCTTGCATTTTTCTACATAGCTTAAAATGTTATTGAGGATTTCGAGTTTCAGTAAGATGGTGGACTAGGCAGAAAGACTGCACAGACCTTCTTCAACAAAGAAAAGGAAAACCAATTAACACAGACACAGAAGATAATCTTGGACCTTTGAGCCTTGAAGGGAAAGATATAGAAGTGGACTAAACTCCCACAAGCAGAAGAATTTGCATGAAAATACCAAAAAAGGAGACAGATGGAGCTGCAGTCTGGCAGAGATCCTGAGGGATCATGACAGCACAGACAGCTTGGAGAGTGCTGAGTGGTGGTAGGACCTAAGAATTAACCTAAAAATGAGCCCAGCTAGCCAGGGACTGCATGGAGGACTGCTCTGGTGGCTGGGAAATAAATGGAGAAGGCAAAGAGAAACGCGGGCTGAGCTGTGGGCTTTTGCCTGTCCATAGAGTGCCTCCATTTCAAATGTTTACAAGTGGCTTGATTATTTTGGATATTTAAAGAGGCAACACTCTCCCAGATTCCAGGGGCTGAAGAACAGGTTCTGCTTGCCAGCAACCCCAAGGACACTCTGGACCTGAACGACTGAAAAGGTACGACATTCCTCTTGTTACTCATACCCCACACCCGCTTGGTGAATGCTGGTGCAATTAGCCCCCCTCCCACCCACCTTCTGGGTCTGCAGGAACTCCAGCCCAGTCTGTGTGCTCAGACGGAGCCTGGGTGCCAGCAATTTTTTGACCTGTCCTCCACTGATTTTTTTCCCCCTTTTTTAATTTTAATTTTTATTTTTTTTGCTTTTTGCTATTTTTTTGCCCCTGGTGTTTGCTTGTATTTCTCTGTTTTAAAACTACTATTATTATTAATATTTTTGTCCTTTTTACTATTATTCTTTATTCTTCCCCTCACAGGTCTTAGTTTTCAGCTTTTTTCTTTACCCTATTCCTGGTTAATTTTTTTTTTTTAAATTGAATTTTTATTTCCTTTTTTTCTCATGTTTAATCCCATTCCTTGTTTTTCTTTTTGCATTTTTCCCATTTTTCTTCATTATTCTCCTTCTCTAGCTTTATTCTCTTAGTGCCCTATCCCCAGATATTGCAGATTTTCTTCTTTATTTTCTTCTTCCTTTTCCCTTTTTTCTTTTTTTTTTTTTTT
>NW_006921930.1:3539151-3539838 GCF_000298275.1 Orycteropus afer afer
CCACATAACGTGGATGAACTTGGAGGACATTATGCTGAATGAAATAAGTCAATCACAAAAGGACAAATATTGTATTAGTCCATTATTGTAAAAGTCAAAGAAAGGTTTATATATGGAAGGAAATTTTCTTTGTTGGTTACCAAGGATGAGAGGGTAGGGGAGGGAACACTGTTAGATAGATAGAGATAAGTATTGATTTGGGTGAAGAGAAAGGCAATGTACCAAATGTGAGTGACCCATATGGTGGCCTTGAGGAAGAGAAAGACATAGAGAGGTACATGGGAGGCACAGACAACAAAGATGAACCCTTTTGAACATACAGTACTTCATGGCCAGGAAGGCACACATGGGTATATGGGTGGATAGATGGGTAGACAGGCTGAACTATTAGGTATGTTTATGAAGTGGGAAGTGTATCCAAGAACATATATAGGGTTGGCAGACAATGCTCCTATAAGTTTATGTGAATTATCAAAATTTCCAGGTGTATAGTAGAGCTGACAAGGGACAACATTGTGGTCACTTCTTTTTTACAGCCAGCTACCCAGAGGGACCGAGTAGTTGAACCTGTGGGCTTGGGACCATAGATGCAGGGGACATTAAGATCAATTGGCATAACATACTATACAAAATATTGTTCTACCTCCTACTTTGGTGAGTAGCGACTGGGATCTTAAAAGCTAGCAA
>NW_006921930.1:3540388-3547687 GCF_000298275.1 Orycteropus afer afer
TCTGTAAATTTTCACGCATATCACATTAAAAAATGTTTTTTAAACATGAAAGAAAATAAATACTTTTCAGGTATGGATGATGTATTGAAGTATCTTAATCTGTGTTCCTCTCGCAATACCCTCTAGGAACACAGACTAGCCTGGACATAGTATGTTTTTTGGAAGTTAGCTAGAGAAAAGGAGAAAGAAAGACTGATGAGAGAAAAACAAAGGAAGAGGAAAAACCAATACAAGTGTACATTCTGGAGTCGGTCACTACTGTGGAAAACTGGAATAAATCTCATTAGGACTCTTAGAAAAGGTGTATATAATACACTTTGACATTGCTCACTCATGGGTTGGTTAAGGGGAACATTTAAACCCTGGCTTCTTTCTGCTTTCATGAAGAGTTGTTAAACCCCTGTCCCCTACAAGCTACACATGCAGAAGGGCCATTTGAGTATCCAAACACACTGCACAGTGTGATGTCACACACAGACATAAAGGAGAGATGTATGGTGTAGCTGAGGTAAACTGTGTCTCGTTTTGTCTGAAAGTAACTTGTTGCTATTGCAACAGCTGGACCATGGGAAAGTGAGACATTTTGCTCTAAGATTTACCAAATATAGGCACTGTTAGACAGAACGTTTGCAGGGTGAACTCCATCAGGAAGAGAAAGAGAACCCAGGAAAATTCATGATCTAGCCTTCTAATCCTACTTCCCTTTCCCATCTTGTCTCCTCTTGCTGTCCCTCATTGCACACCTCCCCAGCTACACTGTCTCCTTGCTGTGTGGGGTGTTTCCTCTTCCCGCATACATCTGAGTGTCTCACTCCTTTACTTTCTCCGGGTCTCTGTTGAACTGCGACAGTTTTGGAAAGGCTGATCCCTCTATGTTGCACAAACACTTTCTTTCCTCAACATGCCGTTACCCCTGATCTAGCTTCATTTCTTTCCACAGCAATTATTACTCCTGACATTGTCTATGTTTCTGCATTTGTTTACTTATTGCTCTCTGTCTTCCCATTCTTACTTGTCAGCCTTCTCAATTGGTTCACTGCTGTAGCTCTATGGGACAGTGGTTGGCGTGTGATAAGTACTCAGCAAATATTTGTTGAAAAATAATGAATACATATAGTATCTATAACCACAAAACCAACAGAATAAAATATGTCCATACAGTGAGATGTAGGTAAAGATAAATAAAATAAATTTAAAAACATAATAAATTGAAAAAATATATATGAAATAAAGGCTAATAACAATAATCACAAATATAGCTGTAATTATAATAAGTATAGATGAGTTAGAATTACTGAATTAATTACAAAACTCAAATACTTGATTGAAAATATAATTAAGCAATATCTTGTACATAACACACATTTAATATAAAATAACCCCCAAAAATGGAAATTAAATTGATGGAAAAACATACATTAGGCAAATATGAGGAAATGGAAAGCCAAAGCATGAATTTTAGCATCAGAAAAAATAAAATTTAAATAAATAGTAACATAATACAAAAAGTCACAGTTATAACAATTAGGGTCACATAAAGTCCAACTATATAAAATAATGGTAGAATTTACACATAGTCTTTTCTTCCTGTGCTATTTTTCATTCACTAGAACAACCAGAGCAATGTTAATTAGTTGTAATAATTATGGATGTATCTATCTTGGTTTTAGCATTAATGGGGATACCTTAACATTTGTAAAGCAAACAGACTTCATCTCATGTGCACTTTAGGACACTGGACAAAAATAAATATGATTAATTAGCAATATTTAGTCACCTTACTCTTATATTTCAAAATTAAGCATAAAATTAGTTGCCTTTAGAAAAATATATTAGTTGGCTAACAAGTACCTAATTTTTAAAAAAGAACAAATAGTACATTTAATTACAAAATTGTCATGTTTTTAATTAAGAATTTAATTAAGAAATCGCATGTTTTTGTCTTGATTTATCACAGTGATAAATTACTATTCTAATATTGAAACATTCTTTTCTTTTCATATTTACTGTACTGATCACAGTACACCACTCTTTAAAGATAATGTTGAATTTGAGGTACTTGTATTTTAGCATCTGTATTCATACGTGGGGATTGCCAGTAGTCTTTTGAAAGGGAATATATATATATATATTTTTTTTTTTTTTCCCAGATTTTGAGTCTCGATTCAATTGAATTGGATTGCTTTCTAATTTTCTCAAGTTTAAAAGCAATATCTTTAAATCATGTAGGCTTCATGCCTTTTATGAAAATAGTTTTTGACAACAACTATGTTTCTAAAATTGGATCAATTACTTTTCCTGGAAAATTTTCCATTTTAGTTTCAGTTTAAAAATAAAATTCCATATAGTATTTTCCTAGTTTAAACTTCCTCTGTATTCATAGTATTCCTATTTATAGTCTCAGAGGTCTTTCAAAATGTCAATTGACAATAGTGTTCACTGCGCATCTAACTTAATAAAAAACATATGTTGGTCTAAGGATATAGCTGAAATTTTTGATGATTATAATGAATCTTGACTTTTCTTAGGGTAAAGTTCTATGCACTCTTTTACCTATAAAATTCCCCATACACATAATGCTATTTACCAAGCATAAACACAAAATAAAAAATCGTTGTTGATCAACTGGTGCCTTTGGGAAATTTTTATTTGGTGGCATTTAGTGCCAATAGCTGAAATTATTAGGACACAAAGAATAATTTTTGTCTGCCTAACTTTTCTAATAAAATTTAATCCATATCAGATCAAAGTAACCCTTTATAATAATAAGTATCACTTAATCCATGTCAGATGATGGAATAGTTTAAGTTAATCAGAATCATATTTTTCATACGGACAAAAAAAAAATTTCTATTGAGTTGATTCCAACTTACAGTGACCCTACAGGTCAGAGTAGAACTATCCCATAGAATTTACAAGGCTGTAAATCTTTATAGAAGCAAACTGCCACATTTTTCTTCTGTGGAACAGCTGGTGGATTTGAATTGTTGCCTTTGGTTAGCAGCTAAGTATTTAGCCACTGTCCGATTAGGACTCCTTTTTCCCAAGGGCAGGAACTATATACAGGCAACTCAAAAAACTGTATATAGTTAGTCTCAGCTTTATGACAGGGTTGTGTTCAGACAACCGCACCGTAAGTTGGTTCTGACTTAAATTGAATACCTCATTTTGGTTAGTTTTCATTATTATTGTCTTTTATTATCAGGATATTTATAAATCATAACATTGTACATCTGATAATGATAACATCATCAAACTATGTGCTGCAAAAATTTTATGTAGTACATATTAGTAATGATGTGGGAAAAAAAGGCCATAAAGCAGTTTGTCATAATTTGAATATATTGTAAATTGAGGAGTACCTGTACTGTGAAACTGAAATCAGGGCCCATGATCTTACAGTAATACATTTTAAGAATAATTAAACAGAATGTTTAAATCTGAAGTGACTCAAACTATGTAGAATATGGAATTTTTTTATTCATTGTGAATAATTTTGGAACTCATGCTATCAATTGCATTAAAAACCAAGAAAACAATTGTTCATGATTTAAAGAAAATCTAATGATTCCATATTTAGTACTATCCATTAATTCTAATTAAAACATATTAGTTGCTGAGATTTTAAATGAATAGTTGTTTTTACTTTATTTCTGTATTCTTGAGGTTCATATCAACCATGCAAAATATTTGTCATCAAATCACTGAATGAATGAATGAAGGATATGATATATTTTTTAAATGTCTTTTCAGTCTTACAAACTGTGTTGTATATGCTAATATTATCTTAAATATTTGGGAGTTCTTGTCTCATTTTCAATCATCCAGTCTGTGGTTCTTTGATACAGACATAGAATCTAGTTCTTATCTACCTGCCAGAATCAGCAAACACTCCTCAAAGATAGACAGTGATTCTTCAAAGGCATGCTGTGATAACTTGTACTTACACTATTTCTTCTTTAAAGCTTAAAATTTACATTTTCTGAAGTAAATAGGAAACAAACAAACCAACAGATAATTTCTCCATAAACATTTTTAGAGTTAAAGGGAAAATCTACTATTATTCTGTCTCTGTACTTTAACATGAGATCTTTGAGTGGCACAAATAGATTATACTCACCTACTAACCTAAAGGTTGGCAGTTTGAACCAATGCAGTGGCACCAAAGAAAAAAGACGTGGTGATCTTCTTCTCTAGAGATTGTTGCTGTTGTTGTTAGTTGTCATCAAATAAATTCTAACTCATGGCAACCCCAGGTTTGCAGAGTAGAACTGCTCTATAGGTTTTTCAAGGCTGTGAACTTTCAAAAGCAGATCACCAAGGCTATCTTTTGAAGCACCTCTTTGTGGTTCAAACTGCCAACCTTTTAGCTAGTAGTTGAGTGCCTAACTATTTTTGCCATGCAGAAATTTCTCTGTAAAGATTAAACCAAAACCAAACTCACAGCCGTCAGTAGGACCCGACTCATAGTGACCCTCCTTGGGTTTCTGAGGGGCTATCACTACAGAAGTAGATTACCCAATCTTCCTTCCAAGGAGTTGCTGGTGGATTTGAACCACCAACCTTCTGGTCGGCAGTTCGATGCCTTAGGCAGTAGGCCACCAGATTACAGCCAAGAAAACTCTATGGAGCAGTTCTCTGTAACATAAAGAGCAGCCATGAATCTGAATAGTATCTTTGACAACAAGTTTGGGTTTTTTTTGTTTTGTTTTTTTGGTTATACTTATGTATTTTGACTGTTCATGATCATTTACATATTGTTTTCTTAATACTCATTTAATTATGAAGTTGGTCAAATCACCATACACATTATTTATGATTGATTGCTTCAGCCATATACATTTGTTATGCACTTATCCAAATTCTTTGGAAGAAGAAATGATTAAAAACTAAAATTATATATATTCAATCTAAGTTTCTTGAAGTATGCATGATATTGCAAGGTACAGGGAGGGAATTTGTTTCTTATAATTTAAAATTTCTTTCATTCTTTGAAGATTATAATTTCAGGAAAGTAAATTCTAGCAGAAATGTAGTCTTTTAGTAAGAATAACACATCAATTGACAAATCAAATTAATTTTTTCCAAGACTTCTTTATTATTTATTAATAATGTATTCTATATCCAACAAAAATTTAGAGAAAACTCACACAACCACACATATATTATGGCAACTGGCATTTGGATATACAAATAGCATGAAGTCAAAAAAGAGAAGTTATTGTCTCTGCAGTAAAACTTATTACAGTTTAGTAAAGAAACAGATATTTTTCTATAGGAATTATTAGCTCCTTGAGAATACAACCTTGAAGAATGCCAGAAATATGTTAAAAAATAATAATTATAAAATGAATTAATAAATGCTTATATAACTAAATGAAAAGGTAAAATAGTTGATCTACAATATGTAAGAATTCAGAAGAAAGAAAGGTCACTTATGGTTTAGATGAGCAAAGAATCTTCATGTAAAACCAGTTTTTGAGCTGCATGTTGAAGAAGGAGTATGATTTGTGATGAGGAAAATGTAATGATCAGAAGAAATAATGATTTAGAATTGCTAAATGTCTTTTCCATAAGAAATCCAATACATTTTTAAAAGACTAACAATACCTCAATTCCTTTCAACTGTGTCTAAGAAAGAATGAAAATACCTTTGTGTATCTAAATACATTCCCTAGTACGAATGCCTCTGGATGATTTGGGAAAGTGTATATTTTCATGGTGTTTCTTGTGTTAGGCATAATAATAATAATAATAATAATAAACTCACTGCCGTTGAGTCAAATCCGACTCATAGCAACCCCTCCTCCTTCAGTTTCTGAGGCAGTAGTAGAAGTAAAATCTACAGAAGTAGATTGCCTAGTCTTCCTTCCAAAGGAATGGCTGGTGGTTTTGCACAGCCATCCTTCTGGTTAGCAGTCAAATGTCTTAGACACTACGCCACCAGAGCTTCCTAGTGGCACCACAAACAGTGGCACCACAAATAGTGGCACCACAAATACATTTATGTTCATGACAAAAGGGATTTTGCAGATGTAATTAATTAAGGACCTTAATTTTTGGAGATCATCCTGAATTATCCAGGCAGGCCCAGTCTAATCACATGAGCCCTTCAGATGAAAGAGAGAAGCAAGAAGTGTTAGTCAATGAGAAGTGAAGTGGGAAGGACTTGAGCCACCATTACTAGCTTTGAATATGAAGGAAGGGGGTTGTAAGTTAAGAAATATGAGTGGCCTCCAGAAAATGAAAATAACCCTCAACAAGAAAACAAAGACCTCAGTGCTACAATTGGAAGGGAACAGTGTCTTCTCTAGCAAAAGGAAAATAACCCTGATGACCCCTTGATTTTAGCCAAATAAGACCTGTGCTGTACTTCTGACAAATAGAACTGCAAAATAATAAATTTGTGTCATTTTAAACCAGTAAGATTGCAATAATTTATTATAGTGTCAATAGAAAATAAATATTCTTTTAATAGTAAGAGAACCAGAAAATAACTTAGTGATGATTCAGAAAGTGATTTTTTTTTTTTTCTTTTTTAAGTAAAAGTGATAACAGAACAAAAAAAAAATTCAGTTTTGGTTTATGTCACCACTTGTCTGTTAGTTTGTTGTACTGTTCTGGTTTGTGTATTGCTGCGAGGCTGGAGGCTATGCCACCAGTATTTCAAATACCAGCAGGGTAACCCTCGGTGCACAGGTTTTAGGGAGATTCCAGACTAAAGACAGACTTGGAAGAAGGTAAGGGCCATCCAGTTCTCCAAGAATTGACCAGTGAAACCCTTATGAATAACAGTGATATTTCATCGAAAGCAGTATTTAATGTAATGGGCATTTAATAAATGCTCATCAAAGGAGAACTCTGCATAAAAATATATAGTGCATCAAATAGTATTTGACCATTATTCTTTCCTTAAAACTGTATCTTAGAATAGTCAACATATAAAATTTTGTTGAATGGAAACACTACGTTTTAATTCAGATATATCAAGGGACATTTTAAATCTGTGCTCTATTTCTCTTAAAATTCCTCTCTTGCCAGATCTCATAAGCCATGAAATATCTTCTGAATTCTCCTGTTCCACATCTGCCATCCATTATCTATCTTTCTATCTTATCTATCTCTTTTGAGAGCCCTATCCATCTCCTTAATCTCCAAAAAGCATAAATGATGTGTTATGGCAGGTTAAGTGGTTCAAATTATTTATTTAATATAAGCATCCTTATTCATTTTTGCTGATTAGCTATTACAAATACAAACCAAAAGAAAAAAAAAAGGAAAGAAAGAAAAAAAAAAAAA
>NW_006921930.1:3547787-3556822 GCF_000298275.1 Orycteropus afer afer
CTCAGCAACCTTACAGGACAGAGTAGAAATGCCTCATAGTGTTTCCAAGGCTGTGAACCTTTATAGAAGCAGACTGCCTTATCTTTCTTCTGTGGAGTTGTTCATGGGTTAGAACCACTGACCTTTGTTTAGTAGCCAAATGCCTTAACTACTGATCCACCAGAGTCACTATTATAAATAGGAAGTGTTAAAAATGTATCAAGATTAAGTGGATTTTTGGAAGCTATTGTTACTTGAAATAAAGAATATATCATGCCACAATCATTATTTAAAATTTATGAATAAAATAATTTAAAATTAAAAAAAGAATTTATTTATTTAAATTGTCATTTATTTGAAAAATTTTTATAAGGCTTATCTTATGAGGCACAGTTAGATGGAGTATATGAGACAGTTGACCATGTGGCAACATCCCAGTGCCACTGGAGAGGCCTGGTACACAGAGAATGAATGTTTAGTAACTATTAAGATGTGGTTTTTGGCACTGATACAACAGATAAATTAGGCAAGATCCTTGCCCCCAAGGAACTTACTGCCTAGTTGGAGAGTCATCTATGTTTACAATAGTGTGATCCATGCTATGATGAGAGGGGAGGCAGGAAGAGGCCAGGTCATGGATGGTCTTGTGCACTGTTCTTAAGGATTTCAGGTTTTATCCACAAGGCAATGCAAATGGATTCAACTAGGGAGTTTTCTGATCACATTTGTGGGAAAGTTAACACTGGTAGAAGTGGACAGAGTAGATTGGAAAGAGAGAAGATTGGAAGCTCCCAAATTTGACCCACTCCTGATTTTGTTTTGTGTAGTCCATACCTTTCTCCTTTTATTTGTCTATTTGATTCATTCAAAAAATTTTCAGTGGGAGTCCACTGCCTTTGCTAGGTGTAATGGAAACATAAGTAAAAAGAACAGTCCCTGCCCTCTAAGAGTTCACATAAAAATAAGAATTTAAAAGCCTGGTTAATGTGATAATATTTTTGGCACCATCCTCTTACCTCAGCTTTTTATATCATGAAAAAAAAATGATGCTGCTTAAATTAGTGTTTGGCCATTTCGATTTATGAGAGTCAGGTGAAATAAGGAGAAGTAACTGAAAAGAATTGGAGTCAAATACTATATTAAAGTTAAAATCATGTCTTCTCCTAATGTTCAATAAAAACCTCATTTGAAATTATTGTTCCAGAATGCAGCTAAAGGTCCTGCTTCAATCAGCAATTCTATTAAATTACTTTGGAAAAGTGCTGAAGTTTGGGGAACTATATGTTATGGATGGATTTGCTGTCCTGATAAAATTTGATCCTTATGATCCTCATAATCATTTGTGAATTCTCCAGGATCTTTAGGACTCTTAGTAATCTGGGGTTGGTAAGACTCTAAGTTCTCCTGGGCCAGATTCAAGTTCATTGAGTTAAGTCTGGATCTGGGTTCAGATAACTCAAGTCATACTAATATATATTACATGTTCAATCGATTGATCAATCCATCCATCCATCCATCCATTCATCCAATTACCCATCTATCCACCCATCTAATGAGAAAGAATATAGCTTGGTGATGGACAAGGGAAGAATTATTGAAGAGACGTGACATATTCCTTGGTGCCATCTTAGCTTTTTTATTTTTAGATTATTGCTTCCACATGTGCTGAATTGTTTACAGTATCCTCAGTTTTTACAAATATAGTGTTTTTCTTAGACTACATGTTGTGCTGATTTGTCCGGAAGGAGCTCTGGTGGTGTAGTGGATAAGACATTTGGTTGCTAACCAAAAGGTCAGCAGTTCAAACCCACCAGTCACTCTTCTGAAGGAAGATGGAGTAATCTACTTCCATAAAGATTTATAGCCTTAGAAAACCAATGTGGGTGGCTTTGAGTCAGAATTGACTCCATGGCAATGAGTTTGGGTTTTTTGTTTGTTTGTTTGTTTGTTTAATTTTTCTGGAGAATATATCCATTATATTTCTAAAACTTCTGTGGGAAATCAAGCCCTCTAGGAAAGAATGTCAAATATGGTCAAGATCTGGGACTCCATAGAAATGTACATTAAAATAGCTTAGAATACAGTTATTATTCCTTTTTAGTATCTGCTGTGTTTAGATTATTCTTTTTCATTCCCCCTCCTTTTTTTTTGTAGGAGGAAAGAAATTCACTCCTCTCTCTCTCTTAATTTCTTTCACTTCAGCAGATAAGACAGAATATTATGCTAATTTTCCTGTGCTAGAAAGACCAAAAAGCAGATAATTTAGAAAAATTGTTTTAGCCTTCTGGGAATACCTTTCTATTTTTTCAACATTGTCTCCCCCTCTTTTTGATTTGCCTCTTTTCATGCATCTTTTGACATCAATGTTAAAATCAGGAGGACTAAGTAGGGAGACCAGGTGTAGGAGAAAATGTCATTCCTTTAACCTAAATATTTAGGCAGGAGATAAAAAACTGTCTCTGTGGGCTCACTGCATCCAGAGGTTTGCACCAGGTTTTGGGCCGGAGTTATATAAAAATACAAATAATTTGCCTTTGAATAGTTGTCTGTTGAACTTGAGTAATAGAATATAGACATAGACTGCCTTCCATCTCAGCAACACTAAGAAGGAGAAAATAAAGTTTTCATCATAAATATTATAAATATAGCAAGCACTTTCACATTTAAATGAAACTGAATGCAAAGAAGATAAAATATCTGCAGAAACATAACTCTACTTTTTTTCTTTTTCTTTTTTTAGATTTCAGTTGGTTTATTACCATAGAATTTTCAAGGAAAATCATCCATTTTGATGATTTGGTTGGTTATATATATACCTACAAGATTAATCAGTACTATATTAATATTCTTTTTTTAAAATGGTTATTTTCATTTTTACTCTACACATACCAAATATGCCAAAAGGTATGTGTAACTCTGGTGAGTTGCTTGATGTGGCCCTTCTAGCCATTGTCCTCCATTTTGTGATGCATTGTAAATCCTATTATTCATGCCTGTTAGGGGTGGTGTGGTAGTTAAGGTCAGGTGTCAAGTTGGCTGGGCAGCTGGCAGTAGTCATTTCCTATGACTGGCATTTGGCTCTGTGGTGGGATTTGCCATGAGCAACTGAGTAGCTGCTGATTTTTAAAGCCATCCACTTGTTCTATTTCTGTTGGAGCAATACAAGTGGGATGTATCTTGAGTCCTGCCTTGCTGGACGGTATAACTCAAATCACCACCCTTAGCTTCCTTGAGGGTATGCCTAGGAATCTCTTGGGAAGGTTTGCCCTCCTCTTGCTCCGGTTCTGTGTTGTGGCTCACCCTCATCTTACCCCTGGATTTGGAACAGCAGCCATCATCTGATCTGCTGATTGAGGTTCATCAAAACTCGAGAACTGGGAGGATCCTCCAGACCCACTCACAGACCTGGGACTCGCCAGCCTGCTGGCCTCCACCACTACTACGTGAGATGAACCCTTGGGTGTCTGTGAGTTCTGTGAGGCGTTATAGCAAAATGCAGAGCCCTAAGATGGGGGAGATTACTGAGAGGAGGAGGAGGAGTTGATGTCTAAAATGATGGAGTGGCATGGTAGTTTGGACATTTTGGACTTCTTTAACCTCTGCTTCATGGGGCCTTGTGCTGACCTTTCTAAGAGAAATTGTTCAAACAGTAACTCAGAGTCAACTTTTGGATAAATTACAAAGTTGGTGACCTTCTTGTTAGTTTTCACTTTCATCTATTTATCTGATATCCTATGGTACTCCATCCAGGTGGTCCAACTTATCTCTCCCACTGAGGTACTGCCTGCATAGTAATCCATGTGGAACTTAACAGTAGAAGATACAAGTTTTGGTGTCAGGAATCAGGCATTCTGTACCTAAATTAGGGCCGGTGGCCATTTTATCCATTTATGAATACCATTATTCTTGAAAGTGAAAACAGGAATATGTCTGAATGTTGACTGAACTTTCTGTTTACCTGAAAAGAATGCAAAGTTTTTACTATGGAAATTAGCTCTCTCTCTCCTGTACCCAGGGAGTTGAATTTTCTCATTTTTATAAATTAAAAGTTAATTTTTTCATTGATGTACAAATTATTTACTGATGACACATAATCTCCTCTTAATTTGTAGTATTTGATGGCTACATTTTCTGTATCTTTCAGAAAAAGAAATTAAAAACCACTTAGTAGAGCTCAGAAGTAAAAAGGCAGAGGGAAATGCCAGGGTAATTTTTCTGTTTACCAAGGCTATGTTCCTAAATCATCTTCCCCAAATACTCAATAAATAGGACCAAAAAATATGTCCTGCTTAATTGTTTGTCAGTCTCCATGTATTTACCTTGAACTTAAACTGATTTTTCTACAGAAATAATCCTCAGATTATAAATATCTGTTAGTGGATTTTTTTTTTTTAATTTGGGAGAAAGTATTTAATTCAAATTGAAACCTTATGTTTAGCAATAGCTCATCAGCATGAGACAATCTTTGTGTAACCCATATAGTGGATAGGATAATTCTTTGACGTGTATGTGCACACATGTGTGCATGTGTGTGAGGGAGGTGGTGAGTTGGTGTTATCTAAACATTGTAAGGAAAGGAGGGGCTGTCCCTGGAGAGGTGCAGGGAAGAAGGGAAAAAAAAAGAGTTCTATATCAATTTAAGATTAGATGTAAAATGCGTTTAGGCTTGATGACTAAAATCTAAGACCGGAACCTGGCAATTTTGAGTTGGAAGGTATTCATGCAATTTATGAGTAACCCTATTTTTGACTCAAACGTAATTCAAAGGAATCACTCATGGTTTGAAAGAAAGCCCACATGTATTGGCACAGTCACTAAAAAACAACATTTCTATAGTGCTTCCAGCAGCTCTTTATTTTTGAAAGGAGTATAAGTGGAAAATCTCCCTCACTTGGGGCTTCAAGGATAGCCACCTACAGGCATTTTAGGTTCTTAGTATTAAAAAGATAAAACCATGTTTTATTTTTAGTTTGTTCTGTAACATTTGTTACAGAACAGTTGAATATCTTACACTATTTTCTTTATGGATTAACTAATTCTAGCTTATGCTTAAACTCTACTTCCATGGAAAGGTTTTTCTGAAAGTCCTAAGAGAGTTATTTCAACTCTAAAGTTCTTTACAATTCAATAAGAAGCTGTTTGAACTGAAACATCTTGCCTTTGGTTCCTGTCAAGTATCTATCTGACATGCAAAATAATCAAGACTCAGTGGTGCTGTTTCCCTCATCAGCCTTGAGGCTGATTGTTGGTGACATGTGCCTATTTTTCCGTATATTGTGACATGCAGTTTCAGGGAGCTATGGCATGTTTATGCTGAAAACTAAGGTCACTCAAATTCCACAAGAATCTCACTTCCAGCACAGTGGGTGTCTGGGACATAAAACTGGTATTTGATAACTGTTTATTAAAGCACTAAATGAATGACTCTATAAAAGAATGAATGAGTTTGTAAGTATGTAAGTGTTTCAGGATCATGTGTCCTTAATCCCAGTCAGCTGTGTTTGGGATGGATGCCCTTTATCATGACAGGTACTATGGGATAAAAATATCCAGAATAGGTGTAATAAATATGTAATATAAGAACTGTCGTTCCCTGAGACATTGTTAATCTATCAGAGTACTCGTCCAGCCAAAGCAGTCTTAGAGCGCCATTTCTCAATATAGTTCTCCAGGCAGCCACTACCAATCAATCAGAGTTGGTATAAAAAAATGCAAACTTTTTTTGTCTCCCGAGGTCTGAATAAATTAGTACAACACTAATCCTATTAGTTCACTCTCTGGGTGGTGTAAACTGTTAATGTGCTTGGAGTCTAATCAGAAGTTTGAATATTCAAGTCCATTCAAAGGTACCTGGGAAGAAAGGCATGAAGATCAGCCTCTGAAAAATCAGCCATTAAAAGCTCCATGGAGCAAAGTTCAAATCTGATGCACGTCGGGTCACCATGAGTTGGAGTGGACTCAATGACAGTGGGTTAAAATTGTTAGTTTAAAAACAAATAAAAGTGAAGAAATGCCCACTTTTCCATCTTTTTGGTAGTAAAGTTTGAAAAAATTTATGTATTCAAACTGTAAAATGGTGGATTGAAAGTCCTAGATCTTTAAGTCAGGACTTCTGAATCAAAGTGGTTGGGCTCACCTAGGGATCCTGTTGGACTATGGGTTGAGATTCAGTAGGTCTGGGGAGAATCATAAGAGTCTGGCTTTTTAACAAGTTGATGCTAGGTGATGCCAAACTCGCTAGTGGTCCTCTTGCCACACTGATTGGTAAAGGTAAATCAGTGAATCTCAAGCTTGGCTGCCCAAAGAAACTACCTGGGGAGTTTCCAAAACTATTAAGGCCTGAGTCCCTCCTCAAAGGGCCTCACTTAATAGGAATGTGATGTGGCCCTGGCATTTGGATATTTATAAACTCCTCAGGTAGTTTTGATGTGCAGCCTAAGTTGAGAATCACTGTTTTTAGTCTGAACAAGTCCTGATTCTGGTTCTTCATTCAGACTGATGGTGAAAAGTAATTGCTTTCATGGAAATCAACTCAGAATCCTCTTTTTACCCTCCCATGCCTCATTCTTATTTATTTATTTTTGATACATTCTTTTTTGTGTGTGATTTGGGTGAAAGTTTACAGAGCACATTCACTTTCCATAAAGCAAGTCACACACAAGTTGTCTCATGACATTGACTACAATTTACCCCACTCACTTCCTTCTGGGGGAGCTCTGGTAGCATAGTGGCTAAGACACTTGCCTGCTAACCAGACGGCTGGCGGTTCAAACCCACCAGCCACTCCTCAGAAGGAAGGTTGAGAAATCCTACTTCCGTAGTGATACTGCCTCGGAAACCCAAGGAGGGGTCGCTATGAGTTGGGGCCGACTCGACGGCACATAACAACAACAACAACAACTTCCTTCCGGTAGTTACCTCTTCCCTGTGTCCATCCCTCCATGCACTCCTGCCCTCTGAGCTGTCTCCCTGTGCATAAACAGCCCTTCTTTCTCCCATGATGGTTCTCTCCAAGGAGTGTATTTACCTCAGAAAAATATTCAACTCATATGCCTATCTTTTGTTTGGCTGGAAGCCACAGGTGTAGGTTCAATTCCATACCTGAAGGGCAGCTAGGGGCCATGGTCTCAGTGGTACCACCAGGCTCTATCAGACCAGCAAACCTGTGCGCCCCCCCCACCCCGCTTTTTTTTTCTAAATGATTTTGAGTTTTGTTCCACATTGTTTTCCCTCTCCATCCAGGATCCCCTACATAGATCCCCCTCCAAGTGGTTGACAGTGGTAGCTGGGCACCATCTAGTTCTTCTGGTCTCATAGTCATACAGGCTGCAGACTGCATGGTGAACCAGTTGCTAGGACTAATTGTTTCCATAAACCTTTGGTTTTCTTCATTCTTCTTTGCTCTGGATGAGTAAAACCCAATGTTGCATCTAGATGGCTGCTTCCAAGCTTTTAAGATCCCAGTCGCTACATGCCAAAGTAGGAGGAGGAAAAATGTTTTGTGTAGTACATTATGCCAATTGAGCTTGATGTCCCCTGCAACCATGGTCCTGAGCCAACAGGTTCAACTGCTTACTCCCTCTGGGTAGCTGGCAGTAACCAAGAAGTAATTATAACCTTGTCCCTTGTCAGGTATACTATACACCTGAGAGTTCTTACAGAACATACAAATACAATTGTAGAACCATTGTCTGCCAACCCTGTACATGGTCTTGGGTACATTCCTTGCTTCATAGACTTACCTAATAATTCAGCCTATTCACCCATCTATCCACCTGTATACCTGTGTTTGCCTTAACTAACAATGCAGTACTATATGTGCAAAAGGATTAATCTTTGTTGTCTGTACTTCCCATGTACCTCTCTTCATCTTCCTCTTCCTCAATACTACCATGTTGATCACTCACATTGCCCTGCTCTTCACCCAAATCAATACTTATCTCTACCTATATAACAGTGTTCCTTCCCCACCCCTCCTACTCCTGGTAACCAACAAAGAAAATTTCCTTCCATATATAAACTGTTCCTTGAATTTTACTATAATGGACTAATACAATATTTGTCCTTCTGTGATTCACTTATTTCAGCATAATGTCCTCCAAGTTCATCAACATTATGCAGTGTTTTGTAGATTCTACATTATTCTTTAGGGTTGCATAGTATGCCGTTGTATGCATGTGTTTGGTTATCCATTCCTCAGTTGATGGACACCTAGGTTGTTTCCAAATTTTTGCTATTGTATATAGTGCTGTGATGAACATGGGTGTGCATATGTCTGTTTTTGTTATGGCTCTCACTTCTTTAGGGTATATACCTAGTAATGGAATGGCTGGGTCAAATGGTATTTCTATTTCCAACTTTTTAAGGAATCGCCATACTGCTTTCCACAGTGGTTGTACCATTTTACAGTCCCAACAGCAGTGTATGAAAGTCCAAATCTCTCCACATTTTCGCCAACATTTGTTATTTTCTGTCTTGTTGAACTTTGCTGCTAGTGCTAGGGCAAGATGGTATCTCATTGTTGTTTTGATTTGCATCTCTCTAACGGTTAATGATTGTGAGCATTTCTTCATTTGTTTGTTGGCTCCCTGAATATTTTCTTTGGGGAAATGTCTTGTCTATTCATGTTTTCTGCCTATTTTTAAATTTTATTGTCTTTTTGTTACTGAGGTGTTGGAGTTTTCTATAAATTCTAGAGATAAGTCCCTTGTCAGATATGTTATTGCCAAATACTTTTTTCCAATCTGTAGGTTCTCTTTTGACTCTTTTGGAGAAGTCTTTGGAAGGACATAAAAGTTTAATTTTTAGAAGGGCCCATTCATCTAGTTTCTCTTATGCTGTTTGTGTATTTTGGGTTATGCTTCATAGTCTATTTATGCCATTTATCAGAGCCTTTAAATTTGCCCCTAGTTTTTCCTTGAGGAACTCTATAGGTTTAGGTTTCACATTGAAGTCTTTGATCCATCTGGAGTTCGTTTTTGTGTATGGTGTGAGGTAAAGATCTTGTTTCATTTTTTTTTTCAAATGGATATCCAGTTTTGCCAGTGCCACTTATT
>NW_006921930.1:3557917-3560619 GCF_000298275.1 Orycteropus afer afer
ATGAATGATTTTCTTGATATGTTGTTGGAGTCTATTGGTTAGGATATGGTTGAAGATTTTTGCATGTATATTCATTAGGGATATTGGTCTGTAGTTTTCCTTTTGAGTGATGTCTTGGCCTGATTTTAGTATCAAGGTTATGCTTGCTTCATAAAATGAGTTAGGGAGGATTCCATCCTTTTCTGTGCTTTGGAACAGTTTGAGTATGATTCGTATCAGATCTTCTCTGAATGTTTTCTAGAATTCTCTGGTGAAACCATCTGGGCCAGGACTTTTTTTGTTGGTAATTTTTTGATGACCTGTTCAATTTCTTCTTCTGTTATGGATCTGTTCAAATTTTGCACATCATTCTGTGTTAGTTTAGGTAAGTGATGTGTTTCTAAATATCTGTCCGTTTCTTACAGATTTTCAAAATTTTTGGAATACAGTTCTTCATAGTATTCTGATATTATCCTTTTTATTTTGGTTGGTTTTGTCATGTTGCCCATTTTGTTTCTTATTCATGTTATTTGAATTCTGTCCCTCTTTCCTTTGTTAATTTTGCCACTGGTTTGTCAATTTTATTAATCTTTACACAAAATGAAGTTCTGGTCTTGTTGAATTGTTCTATTGTCTTTCTATTTTCTGTTTCATTGATTTCTGCTCAAATCTTGATTATTTCCTTTCTTTTGGTGACTGTAAGCTTTTCTTACTGTTCTTTTTCTAATTTTTGGAGATGTTCATTTAAAGTGTTGATTTTGGCTCTTTCTTCTTTTTTGATGTATGCATTTATTGCTGTAAATTGGCCTCTGATCACTGCTTTTGCTGTGTCCCAATGATTTTGGTATGTTGTGTTTTCATTCTCATTTTATCCAAGGAATTTTTCAATTTCACTTTTTATTTCTTGTGTTACCCAGTCTTCCTTAAGGAGGGTGTTATTCAGTTTCCATGTATTTACCCTTTTTCTGTTGATCTTCCTATTGTTGATTTCTAATTTCATAGCATTATGATCTGAGAAGATACTTTGCAGTATTTCAATGTTTTTAAACATATTAAGGCTTGCTCTATGACCTAATATATGGTCGATCATGAAAAATGTTCCCTATTCACTGGAAAAGAATGTATATTGTGCTGCTGTTGGGTGAAGTGCTCTGTAGATGTCTATAAGGTCAAGTTGGTGGATCGTACTGTTTAGCTCTTCTGCATCTTTGTCGAATTTCTTTCCAGTTGTTCTATCTTTCACTGAAAGTGGTGTATTAAAATCTCCTACTATGACTGTGGAATCATCTATCTGCCTTTTTAATTTTGTGTTAAAGTCTTATTTATGTATATTGGGACAAGAGGAATGTCACACCTTTCCAGTAGTCCCCATCCAGAATATCCTCGAGGTTCCCAGCAAGTGGAGCCTGTTCTTAAGTCCCTGGAATCTGGGAGAACACTGTCATTTTAAATATCCAACATGGTCAAGCTGCTTTACACATTAAAAATGGCTGTCCTCCAGACAGGCAAAGATGCACAGCTCAGCCTGCCTTCCACTTCTCTGCTTCCCCTTTTATTCCTCAGCCACTAGAGCAGTCTTCCATGCAGTCCCTGACCAGCAGGGCTGATTTTTAGGTGAATTCTTAGGTTCTACCACCACTTGGCAATATCCAAGCTGTCTGTACCATCAGGATCGCTGTCAGACTGCTCCTCTGTATGTCTCCTTTTTTTGGTGTTTTCATGCAAATTCTCCTGCTGGTTGGAGTTTAGTCCACCTCTATATCCTTCCATTTGAAGCTCAGGGGTCTAGGATTATCTTTTGTATCTGTGTTAATTGATTCCCCTTTTCTTTGCTGAAGAGGGTCTGTGCAGTCTGTCTGCCTATTCTGCCATCTTGGCCTCATTCATTTTGAAGCTGATATTTACTCCACTTCAAGTCTTACCTTCATGAGTTTTATTGGAGTTTTGCTTATGGTTCCTCAATTAACTTCTTATGTATTCAAACCTGGACTTTTTAAAAATGCTTTAGCGTGGCATACTCTTTTCCTCTACGTGTTACTGGTTCTCTACTAGAAATCCCTTGCTTACATTTTGGTTCCACAGTACATGGTATGTACCCTGGCTTAACCAGTTCCAATCCACTGTAAAGAGGTCAAAGACCTTCCTGAACCTTGAGCTCAGAGCCTATAACTTAAAATAATAATAATAATAATAATAATAATAAAAGAATTAGAATATTTTCATTATGTCTACAATATTCATAAAATGATGGAAGTAGAAAAAAAAAAAGATTATTTAGTTCTTGTGTCAGACACACTCTAAGGTGAATCCTAATGTGTAATGCCCTTGTATAATCCCCTCCCCTTGAGTGTGGATGGAATCTCTGACTTGCTTCTAATTAATAGACTATGACAAAGGTGATGGGATACCACTCCCATGATTATGTTTAGTTTTATTAGGCTCCATCTTAGCAGACTGTTGCTGTTGTTGTTAGGTGCCAATGAATCTTCTCTGACCCATAGCGACCTCATATACAGCAGAATAAAACACTGCCCAATCCCTTGGGAATCCCGTGATCTTTGCTATACCTGAGCCCATTATTGCAGCCACTGTGTCAATCCATCTTGTTGAGGGCCTTCACCTTTTTTGTTGTTCTTCCACTTTGCCAAGCATGATCTCCTTCTCCAGGGAATGGTCCCTTCTTACAACATGACCAAAGTAGGTGAGATGAAGTCTGGCCATTT
>NW_006921930.1:3560814-3573600 GCF_000298275.1 Orycteropus afer afer
CCATGGCTTGTGTCAAGTGCACCTTAGCCTTCAAGGAAAAATCTTTGCTCTTCAGCACTTGAAAAAGGTCCTTTGCAGCAGATTAGCCCAATGCTATAAGATGTCTGATATCTTGACTGCCATTTTCGTTGGTGTTGATTGTAGAACCAGGTAATATGAAGTCTTTGACAACTTCAATCTTTTCTCTGTTTATCATGATGCTGTTTATAGGTTCCATTGTGAGGATTTTTGTTTTCTTTATATTGAGGTGTAATCCATACTGTGCACTGTATTCTTCCATCTTCATCAGTGAGTGTTTCAATTCTTCCTCACTTTCAGTGAATGAAGTTGTATCATCTGCATAATGCAGGTTGTTAATGAGTCTTCCTCCAATCCTGATGACCCATTCTTCTTCATATAGTTCAGCTTCTCTGATTATTTGTTCAGCATACAGATTGAATAAATATGGTGAAAGGATACAACCCTGACACACTCCCTTCTTGATTTTAAACCATGCAGTGTCCCCTTTCTCTGTTCGAACAACAGCCTCTTGGTCTATGTACAAGTTCCTCATGAGCAC
Source organism: Orycteropus afer afer (assembly GCF_000298275.1). Classification (NCBI taxonomy): domain Eukaryota; kingdom Metazoa; phylum Chordata; class Mammalia; order Tubulidentata; family Orycteropodidae; genus Orycteropus; species Orycteropus afer. The sequence goes on from NW_006921930.1 coordinate 3,561,374, forward strand.
AATTAAGTGTTCTTGAATTCCCATTCTTCTCAATGTTATCCATAATTTGTTATGATCAACACAATTGAATGCCTTTGCATAGTCAGTAAAACACAAGTAAACATCTTTCTGGTATTCTTTGCTTTGAGCCAAGATCCATCTGACATCAGCAATGATATCCTTGTTCCACGTCCTCTTCTGAATCCAGCTTCTACTTCTGGAAGTTCTCTGTCAATATAATGCTGCAACTGTTTTTAATTATCTTCAATAAGATTTTACTTGCATGTGATATTAATGACATTGTTTGATAATTTTCACATTCTGTGGAATCATCTTTCTTTGGAATGGGTACAAATATGGATCTTTCCTAGTCAGTTGGTCAGGTAGGAGTCTTCCCAATCTCTTGCCATAGCCAAGTGAGTGCCTCTAGTGCAGCATCCATTTGTTGGAACTTCTTAGTGGGTACTCTGTCTGTTCCTGGGGACTTGTTCTTCACCAATTCCTTCAGTGCAGCTTTGACTTCTTCCTTCAATATCATTGGTTCTTGGTCATATGCCACCTCCTGCAATGGATGAACATCAACCTATTCTTTTTTGGTACAGTGACTCTGTGTATTCTTTCCATCTTCTTTTGATGTTTCCTGCATCTTTCGATATATTGCCCATAGAATCTTTCAATATTGCAGCTTGAGGCTTAAATTTCCTCTTCAGCTCTTTCAGCTTGAGAAATGCTAAGTGTGTCTTCCCTTTTGGCTTTGAAATTCCAAGCCTTTGCACATTTCAATATAATAATTGACTTTGTCTTCTCGAGCTGCTCTTTCAAATCTTCTGTTTAACTCTTTTATCTTGTCATTTCTTCCATTTGCTTTAGCTACTTTCTGTTCAAGGGCAAGGTTCAGAGTCTCTTCTGACATCCATTTTGACCTTTTCTTCCTTTCCTGTCTTTTAAATGACATTTTCTTTATTTGGATGATGTTCTTGATGTCATCCCACAATTCCTCTTGTTTTTTGTCATTGATGTTCAATGCATCAAATCTATTCTTTAAATGATCTCTAAATTCAGAAGGGATATATTCAAGGTCATTTTTTGGCTTTCGTGACTTGTTTCAATTGTCTTCAAATTCAGTTTGAGCTTGCAAATGAACAATTGATTGTTGGTTCTGCAATCATCTCCTGGCCTTGTTTTGGCTGAAGGTATTGAGCTTTTCCACCTCCTTTTGTCACAGAAGTAGTCAATCTAATTCCTGTTTACTCCATCTGGTGAAGTCCACATGTATGGCTGCCATTTGTGTTGTTGAAAAAAGGTATTTGCAATGAATAAGACATTGGTCTTGCAAAATTCTGTCATGCAATCACTAGCATTATTTCTATTGCCAAGGCTATATTTTCCAATTACTGGTGATTGTTCTTTGTTTCCAACTTTTGCATTCCAGTCACCAGTTGCAGTGTAGCAAATTACTTAGTGTGGCTTTTCTACCCAATAAGTCTTTGTAAACTCCAAGGTGGAGTTTTCCATGAGCAACTGAGGAGCTCCTGATTGCTAAAGTTGTCTACTTGGGGTATTTCTGTTGGGAGTGACACTAAACAATGTTCTGGGAGGTTCCCACTCTCTCTCAGGTGTTTAGAATTCTGATGCTATGATTGGTTGGTTTGACCACCCTTCCAAGCTCAAAAGGAGGCCTCCTAGAGGTAGAACTTTCTCTCTGACTGCTGGCTGAGGAAGATGTGCAGCTGAAAGAGACACGTGCTCCTGAGACATGCATTGCTGGGAAAGAGACACAAGAGATATGCATTGCTGAGTGAGACACCAAGGGACCAGCATTGCTGGGAGAGAGACTGTGAGAGACTGTTGGCTGAGGGACAGTGGGCTGGGAGAGAGACTGAGCATTATTCCTGAACTTGAATTGCAGCCTGTGGTGCTTCCCTAATAAGCCCTGCAATCTGTGACTTCTGTGTGGCCACTGCAGTGAATTATTGAACTCAGGAGAGAGGTGGTGGGTGCTTTGGAAGGAACGGTTGGTGAAAGGGCTGGAGGGAGGCAGCATGTCTGGCCTTGTAGTAATAGGCCTTGGCTTACTGATAGTGATTCTGTCTTCCTCTTGTGGGGTTAGAGGAGGTCAGAACATGTGGTTTCCTTGACCTTTTTGCACCAGTGATAATCAGCACATCTTGATTGCATGTTCGGTCAATTTCAGACTGCAGATGTTTGTAAATATCTTCAATTTACTCATCTTTGGCTTTTGTGGTTGGTGTGTAAATTTGAATAACAACAACAAGTATTAACTAGCTTTCCTTGTAGGTGTATGGATACTATACTATCACTGACAGTGTTGTACTTCAGGATAGATCTTTAAACATTCTTTGTGACGATGAATGCCACACCATTCCTCTTCAATTTGTCATTCACAACATAGTAGATCATATGGTAATCTGATTCAAAATGTCCCATACCAGACCCTTTCAGCTCACTAATGCCTAGGATATCAGTCTTTATGAGTTTTATTTCATTTTTGACAACTTCCAATTTTCCTAGATTCATACTTTGTACATTCCGTGTTCTGATTATCAATGGATATTTGCAGCTGTTTCTTCTCATATTGAGTCCTACCACTTAAGGAAATAGAGCCCCCAAAAACTCTACTTTATCCATATCATTAAGGTAGGCTCTACTCTGCTGAGACAGCTCTTTCCTGGTTATATTTTGAGTGCCTTCTTACTGGAAGGGCTCATCTTCTGGCACTCTATTGAACCATGTTTCAGGGCTATTCGTAAAATTTTCTAGTAATATATCAGACAGTATTTCACTAGTATTCATAAGGTTTTCCCTGGCCAATTCTTTGAGAAGTGGATGGCATCTTCCTCCTTTTGTGTCTACCTCAGTCTGGAAGCTCCAACGAAATCAGTCCACCATGGGCACCCATGCTAGCACAGCCCCCAGCCTCACAACAACATGCAAGCCACCAAAGTATGACAAACCCACAGACAAGTTTGTCTCCCTTAGCTGTTCCAACTGCTCTGCTCACTTACTGGGGTGCCCTCTATCTGATCCTGCCAGCCCTATATGCGGCTGCTCCCTGCCGCCAAGGGGCTATTCCCCATCCCACCTTACCTGTTCTGGCCCCTTAGAAGATTAGAGACAAAGTTCTTCAACTGGCCTGTTTTTAACTGCCATTGCAGAGGGCCACATTGCAAGGAACTATAGGGACCCTCCAGGAATTGATGGCAGCCTCCAGCTGACATTCAGTAAGCCAGAGTCCCTAATCATACAGTCACAAGGAAATTAATTCTGCCGACAATATGAATAAGCTTGAAAGCAGATTCTTTCCTGGTTGAGCTTGCAGATGAATGCAGCCTGGCCATTGTCTTTATTACAGGCTGATCAGATCCTAAGCAGAGAAGATCCAGCCAAACTATGTCCAGATTCTTGACCCGTGAATAAACCAAACCAAACTCACTGCTGTTGAGTCATTTCTGACTCATAGCAACCCCACCTTGGGTTTCCAAGGTGGTATCTCTATGGAAGTAGATTGCCTAATCTTCCTTCTGAAGAGTGGCTAGTGGGTTTGAACTGCCAGCCTCTGGACTTAGGCACTGGATACTATGAGATAATTAATGTGCATTTTATATGATAATCTTTTATGCTTCAAGAGAAAATTAAGACAATTCTCATTTTACAAATAAAACAGAGGCCTATAGTTTACATGACTTGAATAACATTACCCAGTAAATTAGCAACAGAACTCAAACTAGAATTCAGGACCCATAATTACCAGTTTTTGCTTTCCCTCCTCCTCCTCCTCCTCCTCCTCCTCTTCTTTCTTCTCCTTCTTTTTCTTTTTTTCTCCTCCTTTTCCTCCTCTTTCTTTAAGTATCAGATTTATTTATTTTTTTTACAGCAGTAAAGTTTACAGAAAAATTTCACAGACAGTACAAAGTTTCCACCCCTCCTCAGGTTCTCTTATTATTAACATCTTCTTGCATTAGAGCGGTACATTTGTTACAATTGATGAACCAATATTTATACATCATTATCTGAAGTTCATATTTCACATTAGAGCTTACTTTCTGTTGTGCACTTCTATGGCTTTTGACAAATACATAATGTCATGTGTTTACCATTACAGTATCATACAGAATAGTTTCACTTCCTTAAAAATCTGCTGTGCTACATCTATTCCTTCCTCTCCCCTTACCCCCAAACTTTGATAACCACTGATCTTTTCACTGTTTTGTTTTTCCTTTTGCAGAATGTTATATAGTTGCAATCATACAGTATGGAGCTTTTTCAGGCTGGCCTTGTACACTGAGCACTGTGCATTTAAGCTTCCTCTTTTTATGCCTTGATAGCTCATTTCTTTTTATTGTTGGATCCATAGATTCACTTTTTGTAGGACATATTAGATGCTTCCAGTTTTTGGCAATTATCTATATAGCTACTGTATAACATTTGTGTACACATAAGTTTTCAATTTGTTTGAGTAAATATGTAAGAGTATGATTGCTGGATTGTACAGTTGGATGTTCCCCTTTTAATACAATAAAATGTATAACTAAATGTGGAAGAACAGTTAATGAAATAGGCAAACTAAATAATGAATAACCATATGGAAAAATGTAGAATTTCCCATCAAAAATATCTTTATATGGTACTCTTTTTTTGATGATTCATAAAAAGTAATATATGGGTTATGTGTTTTTCAACTCTTAATCATCATTTTATAAGAAGATATTATATTTCTAAAAAATTATCAGAAAAATACAGAGGCAGGGGAAAATATATCATCACTATATAGTTGTCAAGGAAAGCAAAACCATATTTTCCTATAATCAGAAAATATATTGAAAAGAAAATTAATTTTGTTTCAGAACCAAAAGCATAAAAGTAAGATACTTTGAAAAATGGAAATTAAAGCCAGTTAAACAATACATATTTAATGAAAACCAGATTGAACTCTACTGAAGATTCAGCAAACTTTAAAATTAAAAGTATTATTGCATTTTTAAAAGTTAATATATTTTTTGTATCATTGTCAGAAAAACGTCTTTTAAAAGTTATCTTCATAACTTGAATAAGCAAAGACATTCTCTCCTTATTGTCTGAAATTTTGATGTTTAATACAGTTCACGGAATAAATATTGAGTCTTTACTAAGGGCCAGGTGTGTTAGTCATTGGAGTTGTAGAGATAAATTAGGCACAATTTCTTTCCTCAGTGAACTCACAGTCAAGTTTGTATCCTCCACCATTCTGGCATCAACAACATATAAGAAAACTGACAATCATCATGGGTGTTTGTTTCACATGATTGTAGAAAGAGTATATTGATTTCCTGATTGGTGTTTAGCATAATGTAGTTTCTCTGGAGTGTGAAAAGAAGCTGAATACATTGTCTCTGAATCTTAAGTAATTTATCAAAGGATATAACATCACATTAAAAAAAAATAGGGAGCTATGTGTGTGTGTATTTTCTCAGTGGTAAGAGAATCACCTCTTCTATTCACGTTCTAATTCTTCAATATCACAATATCCTAGAAACAGATCATGCACAATGCAATTTACCAAGCAGATTATCCCCCCTACTTTTATTTGTGAGACCTAGTGTCATACCAAAAAGATCACAGGGCTTTATTTAGATTTAGACAGATTATCATTTGAACCTTGGTCATATAACTTCTACGTGGGCTTGGAGAAGCTTGTAACTCTTCCGACCATCAGGCTCTTTATCTATTAAATGTGTGCTTCGCAAAATTAGTGTGAAAACAATAAAGGATCCTGGCATACTGACAGCTGCTAGAGATCTAGATACAATAACTTTTGGTTGTAAAAAGAGACAGTAGGTTGTCTGACCAATGTTTCTTCACACCTTCTCCTTTAATAATTGATGTTTCAGTTGGTTGTATGGCTAACCAGCTAAAGATTATATTTCCTAGACTCCTTTACAATTACAATTAGTTGCAATGTGGTCATATGACTAGGTTCTGGATAGTAAAATATAAGCAAAAATCATTTATGCAATTTCTAGATTATCTTTTAAAAGACAAGGACTTTTGCCTTCCCCTTCTCTTTTTCTCCCATCTCACAGGCTGAAATGTGGTTTGGTAACAAGCTGTATTCAAACTAGAGCAAGCACCTAGTAGTGGCCAGGAAAGAAAAATGGAAAGGAGCCTTGGTGTCTGATATTCTCAATTTGCCATACCAGCAATGGGCCACACATTCAGGCTGTTTTTGTGAGAAGGAAATTAATTATTGTTCCAAGAGAAAAAATAATAACAAAAAACAATATTATTAAATCTCTTATTATAGAAGTCTTGCCTGGATCCTTATTAATATACCCATTTAGCCCATAATCTAATACATTTTCTCATAGCATTACCCTAGCATTCCATGTTAATCAAATTCCCTTATGTTGTTGTTGTTGTTAAGTGCCGTCGAGTCGTTTCCGACTCATAGCGACCCCATGCACAGCAGAACGAAACACTGCCCGATCCGCGCCAGCCCCACAATCCCTGCTATACTCGAGCCCATCATCGCATCCACTGTATCAATCCATCTCCCTGAAGGCCTCCCCCTCTTTCGTCGACCCTCCACCCTACCAAGCATGACATCCTTCTCCAGGGAATGGTCCCTTCTTACAACATGACCAAAATAGGTGAGATGAAGTCTGGCCATTCTTGCTTCCAAGGAGCATTCTGGCTGCACTTCCTCCAGGACAGATCTGTTAGTTCTTTTAGCAGTCCACGGTACTTTCAGCATTCTTTGCCAGCACCACAACTCAAAAGCATCGACTCTTCTTTGGTCTTCCCTATTCATTGTCCAGCTCTCACATGCATACCAGGCGATTGGAAATATCATGGCTTGTGTCAGGCACACCTTAGTCCTCAAGGAGATATCCTTGCTCCTCAGCATTTGAAACAGTTCCTTCGCAGTTGACTTCCCCAATGCTACAAATCGTCTAATGTCCTGACTGCTGCTTCCATTGGCATCGATTGTAGAACCAAGCAACGTGAATTCCTTGACAACTTCAGTCTTCTCTCCATTTATTGTGATGCTGTTCATTGGTCCAGTTGTGAGGATTTTGTTTTCTTTATGTTGAGATGTAATCCATACTGCAGACTGTATTCTTCAACCTTCATCAGTAGGTGCCTTAAGTCATCCTCACTTTCAGCAAGCAAAGTTGTATCGTCTGCATATCTCAGGTTGTTAATGATTCTTCCTCCAATCCTGATACCACGTTTTTCTTCATATAGTCCAGCTTCTCGGATTATTTGCTCAGCATATAGATTGAATAAGTGTGGAGAAAGAATACAACCCTGATGCACTCCCTTCTTGATTTTAAACCATGTAGTGTCCCCTTGTTCTGTTCGAACGACAGCCTCCTGGTCAAGGTACAGATTCCTCATGAGTACAATCAAGTCAAGGTACAGATTCCTCATGAGTACAATCAAGTGCTCAGGAATTCCCGTTCTTCTCAATGTTATCCATAATTTGTCATGATCCACACAATCAAATGCCTTTGCATACTCAATAAAACACAAGTAAACATGTTTCTGGTATTCTTTGCCTTGAGCCAAGATCCATCTGACAACAGCTATGATATCCCTTGTTCCATGTCCTCTTCGGAATCCTGCTTGAACCTCTGGAAGTTCTCTGTCAATATACTGCTGCAAACGTTTCTGAATTATCTTCAGTAAGATCTTACTTGCATGTGATATTAATGATATTGTTCTATAATTTGTACATTCTGTGGGATCACCTTTCTTTGGAATGGGCACAAATATGGATCTCTTCCAGTCAGTTGGCCAGGTAGCTGTCCTCCAAATCTCTTGGCATAACTGAGTGAGTGCCTCCAATGGGGCATCTGTTTGTTGAAATATCTCAATCAGTATGCCATCAATTCCCAGAGCCTTGTTCTTTGCCAGTTCTTTCATTGCAGCTTTGACTTCTTCCTTCATTACCATTGGTTCTAGATCATATGCCACTTCTTGAAATGGAGGAAGATCGATCAGTTCTTTTTGGTACAGTGACTCTGTGTATTCCTGCCATCTTCTCTTGATGTTTCCTGCATCATTCAATATTTTGCCCATAGAATCTCTCAATATTGCAACTCGATTGCAATTTGTTACCCTCCCGAGAGGGACAGGGTCTCTGGGAGCAAGGTAAGCACGGGCGTAGCACAGAGTAGCAGGCCGGGAGAGCAGGAGAAAGGGGTAAAACCCAGGAATCCAAAGAGAAGAGCAATCAGCCAAAGGGATTAGGTGAGGAGGGGAAACTCAGGGACGCCCAAAGAAGCAGGCCAGAAGAGCAGGAGAAAGAGTATTAAAAGACAGGAAGCCAGACAGAGGAACAGTCAGCCACAGTGACCCAGGTGGGGGGATACGAGAGGTCTCCAACAGCAGGACAAACTTGTCTGTCAGTTTGTCCTACTGTCGTGACATGTAGACTTGAGTTTTGAGGCTGAGCCTCTGGTGTTTTAAACCCAGTGAGATGCACCTGGTGCATAGGTAAATTCCCTTATAGGAAGCCTTATAACACAGTAAGGTCATATGAAATTCACTAGCTTTTAGTCCCCATGTATGTAATGTCTGGATCTAGCACATTTGAGGGATCCATGTTTTTCCCTACTCAGAGTATTCACAACTTTCCTCAGTGCTAGTAGGTGAATCAGGGCTGTTTGTACACTCCACTGGGACTGATGATAGACATCCACGTTGGGTCATTGCTGATCTCTAATTCTGTTCTGTAATGTACTCTAAGCAAATTTAAATTTCTTTCTTCTTTTTTTTTTTTTTTTTTGCGGGGGGAGTGGTTAGCTGCCATTGCATTGCCTCACTCCTGGTGACTTCATGAACAACAACTAAAAACAACTGATCCTGCGCCATTACCAAGCTTGGTTGGAGATCTGACCCTTATGATCCAGAGGTTTTTCATTAACTTATTTTTGAGTAGACACCCTGGTCTTTTCTTCTAGTCTGTGGAAGTCTGAAACTTGTTCAACACCACAGAAACAAGCAAGCCTTGACTGACTGACAGGTAGTGGCTGTACATTAACTTAGTTTTCTGCATAAACTATACTTACAGTCATTCAGTGATTCCAACTCATAGTGACCATTTACGACAGAGTAGAACTGCCCCCACAGAGTTTCCCACCCTGTAAATCTTTACAGAGCAGAAATCTTCATCTTTCTTCCATGAATTGGCTGGTGGGTTCAAACCGCTCACCTTTTGGTTAGCAGCTGAATGCCTAAACCACTGTACTACCTCTGTCTCTTGCATAGAATCTAAGAATTCTACACTAAACAGTCTCTGTCCCTTACTTCTCAGTTTTATTGACTCCTGATTGTTTTAACCTAAAAAGAGAAGTTGGATTCTTTATTCTCCACATTATGCTTTGTTGGAGGAAGTCACAGTTCCATTATTTTTATCCTAGGGTTCACATCAACTAAGGTAGCTGTGTTTGGATCACTTGAGTTAACAACTACCGGTGATTTTTGGCTCCATGTATCTGATTTATTTCGTAAGTATATATTCTATCTTTGTGACTTCGTAGTGTTCCATTCCTGGAAATTATATCCCTAAGAGCATCTCTATTTACTAATCCCAGCTTGTACTCTCTATGTGTGCTGACTACAAAAATACCATTTGATGATATATTTTGAATATTTTGCCATAAAATAAAAAAATAATAATAATTAAGATGACATACTAAAAAATTTAAATAATCCAAAGAATGAAAGTAGATCTCTGGACAATAATTATGAGAGGTGGGTACAGAATTTATATGTTGGTGGAAAAGTAGAAAGTGTTCTAAACCAGCCAGTACATTATATAAAGTAGAATAATTTGTGAATACGTAGGATACCTTACGCTCAGATCTCAGTGTTAGCACTAGTTGCCTATCTCCTATGCTTTAAAACTTTTAATCAATGTTCCAAATAAGAGCATTTGTCATTGTTGTTAGGTACTGTCTAGTCAACTCTGATTCATAGTACCTTTGTGTATAACAGAACACAACATGGCCTGGCCCTGCATCATCTTCACAGTAACTGATTTCATACCATTGTACTCCAAAATTCTCTACCTCAAACAAAACAAGAACTTTCCAAAGAATCTGAGAACTCTGAAAAGATTGTCAATTACATCTCCTGTCATAATGCAAAATTTGGTTTCCTAAATGAGGACTGGTTCAAATGAATGTTAATGTCTAATGAGGAAATTCTAATGTATAATTATTTGAGTATGGTTACTGAACAATGATATAAAAGAGAGGAGAGGGGTACCAGCAATTTAAAATAGAATTCTTTTTATTAAAACTTTCTGGAAATATTTAGCTAAACTTTAGTTAATTTTCTCAGTTTTCAAAATCCCGGAGTAATATAATTAAAAGAACACAGACTAAAACCATTTTTACATTAGAAAGAGTGTAGGTAACAAATATATACTACACACACACACAAACACACACATATATATACATATATACATACACACACACACACACAGAGTCAAATGTCAATACCACACAGCTTTAGGAATGCTGACAGCAGCCCATTTTTAAAGAAAATAGCAGCTGGCTGGCGAGCACAACTAAGCATCACTGTAGAATTGCTATTTAAAACCAAAAAAACAAACTCACTGCTGTCGAGTCCAATCTGACTCATAGCGACCCCTCCTTGGGGTTTGAGGTGGTATCACTACAGAAGTAGATTGCCCAACCTTCCTTCCCAGGAGTGGCTAGTGGCTTTGAACTGCCAGCCTTCTGGTCAGCAGTCACATGCCTGAGGCTCTATGCCACCAGAGATCCCATGATTGCTATTACAGAGTCTATATTCCTTGTTCATTTCTTGTAGGAAGAAAGCAAGAAATATCAGGAAACCTAGCAATGGGATAATTTATACTAAAATTTATTGTTATGTCAGTTTGAAAATGTATTTTGGACATATATTTGGGTTTGACCAGGAAGCATCTCAAAATGACTGTTTTACTCTAGAAAAAAAATAAATAAATAAATAGTTGAAAGACTTGACCTGCAGATTTAGATCCTAAGTACCAAAGTGCAAAATTTGGCCACACCCAGGTAGTACCATACTTCTAGGCAAACAAAGCACTTGGGACACCTACTTTTTGGCTAAGTATGCCCTCATTATGTAAGGTATTTTTATAAGCTTACTATGCTATTTTTTTACCTGTTGCTATAAATATACATATGTGTGTGTGTGTATGTATATATATATATATGTGTGTATGTATGTATGTATATGATAGTGTGCTTATGAAAAACCTCCTAGGAGAAGGTACAGTTGGCAAAATACCATACAACATGCCTGTTATTTGTGGAGAAATATAGTAAGTGCTTTTGACCACATAACTTAAAACTAAAAATCATCCAGTGAATTTGCAAATTTATATATAACACTGTTAATTAAATAGTACCTGTTCTATTAACTGCACATATTCATAATCAAACATTTAATAGCTATACTAATAATGACAAAATCAAAGTGGAAGGGGGAAGGAAGAGGAAAGAAATCATAATTTATAGGCACTGGAATACAAAATGTCCTAAGAAAAAAATGAGTTATGTTTTTAAAATATTTTTTAATGTCAATATGTTTTCTAATTGACTTAAATATATGGACAATACATTTTATTTGCAAATATAATTAAACTCATAAATGTCCCACCCATCAGTATTGTCTCTGTCCAAAATGCTGCTTTTGTTTATTACTATTTTTATCACTCATTGTGCCCAGATGAATACATGTATAATAATATACACATCTGCATGTAACAAAGACAGTCATGGGTTTTCCTCCATTAGATTTTTATGAAAAACAAATTAAAAACCCTTCAGAAACCAGGTTTCAATTATCTCATGAAATTCTGATTTGTCTACCAACTTGATGGTGCAGGGGTTAAGGCATTCTGCTGCTAACCAAAATGTCAGTGGTTCAAACTCACCAGCCACTCCTGAGAAGAAAGATGAGGCAGTCTGCTTCCATAAAGATTTATGACTTTGGAAACTTTACGGGGCAGTTCTGCTCTATCCCATAAGGTCACTGTGAGTGGCAATCAACTTGATGGCAGTGGGTTGAGTTTAATCACTGGTTGTACCAGCTCTTTTATATCTTTGATGCAATTATAGCAACATTCATAAGATGATACGGTGGCATTAACAAATCTGAAAATATTTTAAGCATTACTAGAAAATGTTAGAATACAGCCAATAGTGTTAACTGTATTTTACAGAATA
>NW_006921930.1:3579080-3580772 GCF_000298275.1 Orycteropus afer afer
TAAATTAAAACAAAATATTCCCCTTGTTTAAAGTACAAGTGGTGCCCCATCAGCACAAGTTGTCGCTGAGCTGATTCTGACTCATGGTGACTCCATTGTGTCAGAGAGAACTGTGCTCCATACGGTTTTCAGTGACTGATTGTTCAGATGTACTTGACAAGACCTTTCTTTCAAAGTGCCTCTTATTGAACTCAAACCTCCAACCTTTCAGTTAGCAGCCAAGTGTGTTACTCGAGCAGAGCGGTATACTTGATACATTCTTTTTTTTCTCATTGAGACAGCTCTAACTCGTGGCGACCTTACCTGTAACAGAACAAAGTATTGTCTGGTCTATATACCACCACAGGTAATATCAGACTATACATTCTATTTTGTAATTTGTTTGTTTGTACCTAATAATATTTTGGGGACAGCATTCAATATCATCACATGTAGATCCATCTCATCCTTTTCAGTGGCTTGGAAGGGAGCCAATTAAAGACTGCCAAATTTATTTAACCTGGTCTCTATTTGGTTTTGTTGTTTTCTGCGAGTATTTGATTGCTTTACTTTCACAAAGAAAGTGGCATTGTTCATTCTAATACACATCCCTACATATTTTTCTGAGTACATTTAGAGGGTAGTAGTATCATAGTTGGCACAGTGAATAAGGTATTTGGCTGCTCACCAGAATGTGAGCAGTTCAAACCCACCTTGGGAGAAAGATGAGACAGTTCACTTCCGTGAAGATTTACAGCCTTTAAAACCCTTTGGAGCAGTTCTACTTAGTCCTATAGGGACACTATGGGTTGTAATCTACTTGATGGCAATGGGTTTTTGGTTTTAGTATATATAGCTTTCTGGGTCCAAAGTTATAGGCAGTTAACATTTTGACAAATGTTTTTATTGGTTTCCAAAAATGTTATGTTAATTTGCATCTTCATCAAGGGGGATTGATTCACCACACATTTGCCCACCGAGGTAACATCCAACTTTAATCTCGGCCAGTTCCTACTGTGATAAGTGGCATTTTGTTTCTGCTATGCTTCAGTTTCTTTAATTATGAGTGAGGCTGAGCATCTCCTCTTATACTTATTGGCCATTTGGTGTGTGCACATGTGTTGCCATCTGTTCATATTATTGACCCATTTGTCTTTTATATTATCAGTCGTTTCTATATATTTTGTATTGACTCTAGTATAATAAGGAAATTGGTCCTTTTCACATGCTTTGCAAATATTGTACCCAGTTATCATCTTGGGAGAGTAGTTTAAATGTACAGAGCACAGGAACCTTCTCTTCGCCACCAGTACTGACCTATTGAATCTCTGGAAGTGAGATCTATGAACCTAATATTTTGTACCTAATATTGATTGTCCTCATGAGGAACCTGTACCTTGACCAGGAGGCTGTCGTTTGAATGGAACAAGGGGACACTACATGGTTTAAAATCAGGAAGGGAGTGTGTCAGGGTTGTATCCTTTTCCCACACTTATTTAATCTATATGCTGAGCAAATAATCCAAGAAGCTGGACTATATGAAGAAAAACGTGGCATCAGGATTGGAGGAAGAATCATTAACAACCTGACATATGCTGATGATACAACTTTGCTTGCTGAAACTGAGGATGACTTGAGGCACCTACTGATGAAGGTTGAAGAATACAGTCTGCAGTATGGATTACATCTCAATATAAAGAAAACAAAAATCCT
>NW_006921930.1:3581506-3587029 GCF_000298275.1 Orycteropus afer afer
TACCACGGAAAGTGTTTGAGAACTATTGGCTTATACAGCACTATTAAATATTTAAGCACAAAACCCTGTGTTCCTAGAGAAAATATTTTTGATAGCAGCACAAAGGAAGAATCATGGAAACCAAGATTCTGCCCAACTGGGAATCTCTTCTTCAAAGGTGTTAATCTGGAAGTTATGTTTCCTGACAAAATAATCATGGATATAAAAACCCCTTTTGGCACAACAGCACTGTAGAAATATAGAAAATCTTCAAGTGAAAGAAAGAGCTGAAAGTCTATTTGTGGACTACCTAAAAAGAGATATTTTGCAGAACATCTGGAAGAAGAAAGGGTTCTTAGCAATGACATAGGCCAATTGGAGATGCAAAAGCTGAGGGTTTTGAGGAAATAATAATAAGGCCTGACTAACAATAGCTAACAGTAGCAGAGGCATATTTATCCTAGATAACAGATAACCTAAGAGCGATGCCAGTTCTTTAAAAATAAACCAAAATCCTTTGCTGTCAAGCTAATTCTCACTTACAGCAACTGTATAGGATAGAGTGGGACTGCCCCATAGGGTTTCCAAAACTGTTTCTTTACAGAAACAGATTGCCACATTTTTCTCCTGCTGAGCTGCTAACAGATTTGAACCACTCCCCTTTTGGTTAGCAGATGAGTGCTTAACTACTGCATCAGCAGCATTTATAATAATATTATATCATTTGTTGTTGCCACATATAATAATTATAATAATAATAATTATTACTATTATTATAGCTAATTGTTTAAGCATTTTAATCAGCCCTTTATATGAACTCTCTAACTTAGTACTTAGGAAGTTGCTGCTATCATTCCCTCATTTAAAAATGCTGTTTATTTTGTTATTATTGTTATTGAAAATACCTACTAATTCAACGGTTTCTACATGTACAATTCATTGATGTTGATTACATTGTTTCCATTGTGCAACCATTCTCGTCATTTTCTCCACCCAATTAACACAAATTCATTGCACCTTAGGGCTTTTATATAATCTTTCGAGTTTCTGTTGTCACTATGATCCCAAATAGATGGCTCTTAAAAGAGAATAATACTCCTGGCAGACATTTTTACTACTTAAGCTAAACTATTTGATTTTAAGAAGAATTCAGGAGATATTCTCAGTTTCAGATTTAAAAATTATATCAGAGTAATTGTTCTAGGGGATCATCTAGCCTCCATGGCTCCAGAAAGTATGGAGTTCCTGAAATTTTAAATTCTGTTCAGCATTTTCCCCCTTTTGATCTGGATTCTTTTATTGAATCTTTGATCAAAATTTTCAGTAATAGTAGCCTGGCTACTATTCTGGTCTCATGACAAAGTAGGCAGTTGTTCATGGAAACAATTAGTCATGCATTCCATTACTTCCTCCTATTCCTAACTCTCTTCTTTCTCTGTTGCTCCTGGAAAATAGAGACCAAATGTTGTACCTTGGATGGCTACTTAGAAAATTGAGATTTAGGGTACTTAAATGGTTTTCCTTAGGTAACTCAGCTGATAAAGGGCAGGAGTAGGTTTTGAACCTACACTCTAAACCCACTAGCTACACTTTGAATTTTTAAAAAACTTTTTATTGTGATTTGGGTAAAATTTTACAAAGCAGATTTGTTTCCCATTCAACAGTCCATATATGTTTTATTTTATGACACTGTTTACAATTTCCACAATGTAACAGCTTTCTTCCCACTTCCTCCATGTGATTACCCTTTTGCTCTGAGCTTCTTGTCTATGTTTTCCAGCCTCCTTAGCTTTCTCCCTGTGCAAATTCTGCCCCTCTGATCTTTCATGGCTGATTGTTCTAAGGAGTGTATCTTCCTGGTATAGTAATACAGCTCGTAGACTTGTCTATTGTTTGGCTGAGAAGTAAACCATGGGAGTGAGTCCAATTCCAGGCCCAAAATGTGGTTAGGGGCCATAGTTTTAGAGATTTCACCAGTCTCTTTCTGACCAGTAATCTGGTGTTTTAATGTTATTTTAGTTTTGTCCCACATTTTCAGTCCCACTCTATACAGGACCTCCAATTTTGATCCCTTTCCAAGTGGTAGGCTTTGGTAGCTGTGCACCATCTAGTTCTGCTAGTCTCAGGGTCATATTGGCTGAGGTTCTTTTGGTTCATTAGTCCTTTGTACTAATTGTTTCCATGGATTCTTTGATTTTCCTCACTCGTCTTTGCTCTAGATGGGGGAAAACCATCGTTACATCCCATAGAGCTACTCCCAAGCTATTAAGACCTCAGTCATTACTCACCAAAGCATGATATAGAACAATGATTTTGTGTACTATGTTATGTCAATTGAGCTGGATGTCCTCTGAAACTATGGTTCCAAGCCTGCAGGCCCATTGACTCACTCCTTCAAGGTGCATAGTTGTGGCTAAGAAGTTATCTTAATTTTGCCCCATTAGCTCTGTAATGCATACAGGTATTTTTATAGTACATACAAATCTGTATGTATGAATATCTTCTGACAACTTATGTATGGCCGTGGGTATATTCCCACTCGCCTACCCATCCCTGATCTTCTTGCCTGTTTACCTATGTATCCACCCATAGATTAGAGTTTGCTATTACAGATAATGCAGTATTGTGAACGTAATAGTATTTACCTTTATTGTCTGTACTTCTTTTCCATCTTTCCATGTATTCCTTTTCTCAAGTAATATTGTGCTGATCACATGCTTTTGTTTTATTGCCTTTTTTTTCACCAAATAAACACCTGTATCTTAACTAGCCAGCAATTTTCCCTTGTCTTTCTTCCCATCCCTGCTAACAAATAAAAATTTGTTCCCTGTGTAAACTTTTCCTTGACTTTTTATAATAATGGACTCATACAATATATGTCCATCTGTGAATGACTTATTTCACTCAGTGTAATGTCTTTCAAGTGCATTCACTTTATGAGGTGATTCAGAGATTCTTCATCATTCTCTAATGTTACATAGTATTCCATTGTGTGAATGTACTATAATTTGGTTATCCATTCTTCTGTTAAGAGCTCTCGTGGCATAGTGCCTAAGGATTTGACTGCTAACCAGAAGGCTGGTAGTTCAAACCCACCAGCCACTCCTCAGAAGGAAGGTTGGGCAATCTACTTCCGTAGTGATACCACCTCGGAAACCCAAGGAGGGGTCGCTATGGGTCGGATCTGACTCGATAGCAGTGAGTTTATCGAGCATTCTTCTGTTAATGGACGCTTAGGCTGTTTCTGCCTCTTCGCTACCGTGAATAGTGCTGCAATGAACATGGGTGTGCATATACATATATTTGTATCTCCCAGCTTTTCTTTAGGATACATACCTAGCAGTGGAATGGCTGGATCAAATGGTGTTTGCATTTAGAATATTTAGAGAAAGCACCATACCATTTTCCACAGTGGTTGTACCATTCATTTTACAGTCCTACTGGCAGGTTGTGAGAGTTCTAGTCTCTCCACCCTCATTAGAATTTGCTATTTTCTTTCTTTTTGAACTTTATTATTATTGCTGAGGTGAGATGATATCTCATTATTGTTTTGATTTGCATCTTTGTAATGGCTAATGTAGGAGGTCAGGTGGTGTAGTGGGTAAGACATTTGGCTGTCAACAAGGTCAGGAGTTCAAACACACCAGCTTCTCTGTGGGAAAAAAAATGAGACAATCTACTTCTGTATGATTACATATAGGCCTTGGAAACCCAATGGGGGTTGCTATGAGTCAGAATTGACTCGATGGCAGTAGGTTTGATTTTTAGTTTGGTAACAGCTAATGATCATGAGCATTTCATTATGTATTTCTTGGCTGCCTGAATTTTTTTAATTGGATTGCTTTTCTTACTGATTTTGAGGTATTTAAGTTTTCTATAAATCTTAGAGATAAGTCTCTTGTCAGATATTATTGCCAAATATTTTTTTCTAATCTGTAGGTTCTGGTTTTACTCTGTGGGAAAAATCTTCTGATGCTAATATGAATTTAATTTTTAGAAGGTCCCAGTCATCTAGTTTATCTTCTGCTGTTTGTACATTTGGGGTTATGTTGAATAATCTATTTATGACATAAATTAGGGGCCCTAATTTTGCCCCTATTTTATCTTTGATGAACTTTATAATTTTGGGTTTTACATTTAGGTCTTTGAACCATTTGAGTTTGTTTTTGTTTATAGTGTGAGGTATGGATCTTGTTTCATTTGTCAGCAAATAGATATCAAGTTTTGTCAGCACAATTTTTAAAGAGAATATCTCTTCCCTATTTAATGGATTTCAGTAGCTATCCATAGTTGGATGGATCTATTTCTGGATTCTCAAGTCTGTTCCACTGGTCTACGTGTGTATCATTGTACCAATACCAGGCTGTTTAGACTAATGTGGAAGTATAAGTAGGTGTTGAAATCAGGAAGTATGAGACCTTTTACTTTGTTCTTCATCTACAGTAGGCTTTGCTTATCTGGGCTCTCTCCTTTCCATATAAAATTAGTGATTGGTTTTATCATGTCCTTCCAAATTCATGGAATCTAGATTGGGCTTGCACTGAATCTAAGATTACATTGGGTAGTATTGACATTTTCACCATGTTCAGTCTTCCTACCCATAAGCATGACATATCTTTCCATTTATGTAGATCTCTTATGGTTTCTTGTAGTAGTGTCTTGTAGTTTTCTTTGTATAGGTCTTCTGTGTCCTTGGTACAATTTATTCCTAAGTATGTAATCTTTTTGGTAGCTATTAGACATGATACTGTTTTCCTCATTTTCTTTTCAGAGACTATTGATTTGGAAGAATCCAACTTAATTTTGTAGGTTGATCTTTTATCCTGCCACTTTGCTGAATCTTTCAATTAGTTCCATGAGTTTTCTTCCTGAGTCTCTTGGTTTTCCTTTGTATGGGATCATGTTACCTGCTAATAGAGATAGCTTCGATTTTTCTTTGCTAATTGAGATGCCATTTTTTTCTCTATCATGCACTATTACCATGGCTAGGACTTTAAATACAGTGTTGAATAGTAATGGTGATAGAGGGCAACATTATCTGGTTCCCATTCACAAGGGAATGCTTTGAATCTGTCCTCGTTGACAGTAATGTTGGTTGTTGGTTTTGCACATATGCCTTTTATTATGTTGAGAAATTTCTTCTATTTCTATTTTGCTGAGAGTTTTTATCAGGAATGGGTACTGGATTTTATCTAATACCTTTTCTGTATTGATTAATATGATCACAGTGTGTTTTTTGTTTTGATTTATTTATGTGATGGATTATTTTGATTGTTTTTCTAATATTGAACCATCCTTGCATAATTTTGTCATAATATATTATATTTTTGTGTAGTGTTGGATTCTATTGGCTAGGATTTTATTGAATAAGTTTGAATTTATATTCCTGAGGAATACTCATCTCTAGCTTTCCTTTTTAGTGGTGTCTTTCCCTGGTTTTGGTATCAGGGTTATGTTTCCTTCATAGAATGAATCTGGGCCTATGCCATCCTTTTCTATGTTCTGAAGTAGTTTGAGTAGGAAAGGTGTGAGCTCCTCTCTGAA
>NW_006921930.1:3587481-3590314 GCF_000298275.1 Orycteropus afer afer
CTTCTTTTTTGATGTGTGCATTTATTACTATAAATTGACCTTGGAGTACTGCTTTCACTGTGTCCCGACAGTTTTGGTATGTTGCGTTTTTATTCTCATTTGTTTCTAGGAAATTTCTTATTTTACACTTTATTTCTTCTATTATCCAGTGGTTCTTGAGCAGTGTTATTCAGTTTCTATCTACTTGATATTTTCCCCCTGGTCTTCCTATTATTGATTTCTAATTTTATAGCTTTGTTATCTGAGAAGATGCTTTGTAGTATTTTGATATATTTAAATTTATTGAGGCTTGCTTTGTGACCTAAAATATGGTCTATTCTGAGGAATAATCCATGTGCCCTGGAAAGGAAAGTATATTGTGTTTTTGTTGGGTAGCATGTTCTGCATGTGTCTATGAGGCCAAAATGGTTTATTATGTTGTTGACATCTTCTTTGTTGAGTTTTTCTAGCTATTCTGTCTTTCATTGAAAGTGGTATATTAAAGTCTCCTACAACTATTGTAGAATTGTCTACTTCTCCTTTCATTTCAATTAATGTTTGTTTATGTTTTGGAGCATTTTCATTGTGCATAGATGTTTATTATGGTTATATCCTCTTGGTCAATTGAACATTTTATCATCATATAATGCCCTTCTTTGACCCTTATGCTGGTTTGTGCTTTGAGGTCTATTTATCAGAAATTAAAATTGCTGCTCCTGCTCTTTTTGGTTGTCTTTAACTTCATATATTGTTTTCCATCCCTTGATTTTTCGTTTAGATTTATCTTGCTGTCTAAGGTGACTCTCTTTTTGGGAGCATATTGATGAGTTTTGTTTTCTTATACAGTCTGTCACTCTCTTTCTCTTAACTGGTGCATTTAATCTAGTCATGTTCATTGTAATTAAGGATAGGTATGAATTTACTGTTGCCATTCTTTTCTATTTTTTGTTGTGGTGTATGTAGATGGTATCTTTGTTCCCCAAATTTTTCTGTGCCGAGTTCATTTTGTTATAAAGTTTTCTTTCCCTTTTCTTCATCTTTGCTGATTTTGTCTTTACTAAGTCCTTGTGATTTTCTTCTTTCTTAATTTGATTAGAGGTTTATTTATTTTCTTTGTGGTTACTATGTGTTGTTGTTATTTGCCATCGAGTCGGACCCAACTCATAGCGACCCCTCTTTGGGTTTCCAAGGCAGTATCGCTATGGAAGTAGATTGCTCAACCTTCCTTCTGAGGGTTACCATGTAGTAAATCCTAATCTCCCTAAGTTTGGAGTACTCTGTACTATATTGACATTGTCCTGACTTCCTCTCCATTTGCAAGGTTTGTATTTATACCATTTACTCTGGTGGCACAATGCCTAAGGAATTTGACAACTTACCAGAAGTTTGGTGGTTCAAACCCACCAGTCACTCCATGGAAGGAAGATGGGCAATCTACTTCTATAAAGATTTGCCACATCAGAAATCCAATGGGGATCACTATGAGTCAGACTTGATTCAATGGCAGTTAGTTTTGAGTTATTTGCTTTGTAGCTTGTGTTGTATATTGGCTGACTCCTGTGGTTCTCTATTTTTCCATTTTTTAAGCTTATTTTAGATTTGAGAATTCTTTCCTGGGCTGGTTTTGGAATGGTGTTGGCATGTTTCTAAATCTTAAATTGTTGTCTTCCACTGTGGGTTTTCTGTTCAAAGGCATCTCTTTAACATTTCTTATAGGTTTGGTCTGACTTTCACAAATTCCCTTAATTTCTGTTTGGCTGAGAATGTCCTAATTTCATCATCATATTTGAGGGACCGTGCAGTAGTCAAGTTTATGTGTCAATTTGGCTGGGCCTGGTTGAGTGGCTGGGCAGCTGGTGGTAGTTATTCCCCATGATGAGACTGATAATCAACTCCATGGTGGGATCTACCACAAGCAGCTGAGTAGCTGCTTTAGGGATGTGCTTTGCTTCCAGTATATATGTAGCGACTTTGGGAATGGTCTCTAGTTTATGGCATGCGTGGACCCTCCAGGTAACCAGGTCATTGTTCAACAGTCTGCCATGCTCTGCTGACCTTGGGACTTACAATGGACTTGAATTAATGGCCTGCCATGTGGTTTGGTAACATCAGGACTGTGCCATTTTATTTGTCCACCTTGGGCTTGTTAGCTTCAGCAACTAGTAGATGCCTGAGTGAAGAGATGCCTCTAGCTTCAGTGGGCTGGGAGCAAGAGGCAGAGCTAAAGCCCAAGGTTGAGGGGCATTCACACTGTCCCTAGAGCCTGGCACTTTGTACTTGGACTTAAAGCCTCCAAATTGTAAGAATAAACTCCTGTTTGTTCAAGCCATCCCATTTGTGGTATTTTCTGTTAGAGCAGCACAGAGGTAACCAGAACAGTATGTCTTCCTGGATATATAATTCTTTGTTGGCAATTATTTTCCTTCAACCTTTTATATACGTCATACCATTGCCTTCTGCCTGCATGCTTTCTGCTAAAATATCAGAGCTTAGTCTTATTGGCTGCTTTTTATAAGTGACATTTTGTTTTTCCTGAACTGCTTTCAAGATTCTTCCTTTGTCTTTGATTTTGGAAATCAAATATGTTATGTGTTGGTGACTTTCTTTTGAGGTCTATCCTTTATGGGGTTTGTTAAACTTCTTAGATGGGTATCTTTTCATCTTTCATGGTATGGTATTGGGGAAGTTTTCTGCTAGCAAGTCTTCAACAACAATTTTCTCTGTTTTTTTTTTTGACTACTCTTATTCTGAAATTCCAATCAGATGCATGTTGTTATTTTTATTTTTTAAATATCATCCCATATAACTCTTAGGTTTTCTTCATTCATCTTCATTTTTTTTTTTTTTTTTTTTT
>NW_006921930.1:3590613-3611934 GCF_000298275.1 Orycteropus afer afer
ATATATATATATATATATATATATATATATATATATATATAACCTCTGATCTCCTAGAGTACATGTCCATAGGGGTGGAAGAAGCCTGGCATGAGTGGACACCTCTAGTAGAGAAGGCTGTAGGTGTGTACCTCTTATGCTCAGTGTGAGAAGGATTAACCAGTAACAGAAGCACAATAAGGGATAGCCACAGCTTCTGGTAGCATAGTGACTAAAGCACTTGACTGCTAACCAGAAGGCTGGAGGTTCAAACCCACCAGGCACTCCTCTGAAGGAAGATGGGACAATCTACTTCCGTAGTGACACTGCCTCAGAAACCAAAGGAGGGGTCTCTATGAGTCGGTTCCAACTCAACAGCACATAGCAACAACAACAACAGCCTCTACATCTATCTATTTGGAGTGGGTTCCTGTGGGTAGCTATGAGACTTCCTTGGCTATTAGCTTGGTAGTGGTGTGGAGAGTTTTTGACCCTATTCATGTGGGAGCTGTGCTTTTTGGAGTGGAGAGTGTGACTCACCACCTGTGATTCACTAGCATGGATCTGGCATCCCTGGGCACACACAGCCATTAACAAACTCCTGCCTAGACCTTAGTGAAAGGTTGACCTGATACTATCTTCTCCAATTTTCCCAACACAGGCCTTTCCATTTACAGAGTGGGAGGTGCCTGGTGCAAGTATAAGCCCCTAAAAGAGGAGTCTGTAGAGGTCTCTTCAGTGTGAAAAGTTTCTTTCAGTTCCTTAGGCACACAGCAGACAAGCTCAGCCCCTAATACAGTCTACTGGATGAGGAGGTGTACTGGGATCAGGCCAGTGAGGGCAGGAGTTCTCTATTGACTAGCTTGTGGCAGTAGAAAGAGTATTTACCACTATGCACAGGGAATGTGTGAGTTACTTGGATCAGAGAGTATATTCCTCTAGTCCTGATTGATGATTAACTGATGTGGGTGTGGCACCCTTCTGGGCACACAGAGCCATTTATCCAGCTCTTGCCCAGATTCAATCAGGCAAGATTTAAGATTTCTCAAATCAAGAAATTTGAGCCAAATTTCATCAACCTCCCAACACAGGTGTTTTGCCAGCCCAAAAGACCGGCCTCTGCTGGTGGTGAATTATTTCATTTCCTTTTTTGTTCCCTCTTTGCTCTGTGCCCATCTATGCCACTGTAAATCTGATCCACTTCCTTGCACATTGCTCTCACAGATCCCACATTTCTTTTGCTCATCTTGAATTCCTCCCAATTTGTCTATACTGTGTCCTTATCGCTGTGTGGATTCCATGAAGGTTTTTTGTTTTGTTTTGTTTTTTCCTTTCCCTCCTCATAAAGAAGAAAATTTCCACCAATCCTTTCAGACTCTTGAGAAAATTTGGGAGGCATATCTTTTTCTTCATTTTCTTACACACTCCTCTACCTACAGGTAGAGTGACTTCTACATGTTTTTTTTTTTTTTATTTTTGTTGAGATCATGACTCAAATGTAGGACCCTCTTAAGGCTATTTCTTTTACTCTCTTGGTACTGTTTTCTATCTGTTGGCTAAGGGAAAGAAGCCCTGATGGTGTAATGGTTAAGCACTTGGCTGCTAACTGGAAGGTAAGTTGTGTGAATTCACCAATGGATCTGCAGTAGAAAAGACCTGATGATCTATTCCCATGAAAAGTACAGCCGAGGAAACCATATGAGGCAGTTCTACTGTTGTATAGTGTCACTGTGGGTTGGAATCAACTCGATGGCATATAACAATAACAAGCTAAAGGAGTACTTGTGTTTCCTTTCTCCAAGAAGTGAGCAAACAGACCCAAAAAGGTTTCAGCTCTCTATGTTTTATGTTGTCCCCATGGGCTTAGGTGGATAAACAGAATCGTGTGTGTGTGTGTGTGTGTGTGTGTGTGTATGAATCATAAGAACTCCAATTTTTATTTTTAAAAGTTTTCCACCAAGTTAATTCTAACTTATGAAAACCCATTGTGTGTCTGACTAGAATTGTGCTCCATGCAGTTTTCAATTGTTTAATTTTCAGCAATAGACCACCAGAACTTTCTTCTGAGGAACCTCTGTATGAACTTCAATCTCCAAACTTTTGTTTAGCAGCTAGCTTCAGTAATTGTTTGTACCACCCAAGGAGTCCAAGATGTCCAATATTTCTGCAGAATCCTCAAATTCTCACCATAGGGGATTTACCAACTCAGCTTTACCAGTGACAAAGCTAAGATTATGAATTTGCCCCAGTGTTCTCTATATTTTCTCAATTAACTAGATTTTATGGGAGACTATGAAAATATGATTAGCACCTCTCATTGTAACATATATTCCTAAAACGTGAATCTTTCAGGATAAGAATAAAGATTTAACATTTGAGGAACAAAGTACCTAATGAGGAGATGGACAGACTTTGTTTATATCCAATAGCTGGTGCCACAAGTCAAAGGCTAGATTTGACATTTGGCAAGTGGCTGGTTTTTAAGGCTTAGGTTACCAAGCTATAGGGTTAAAAAATAATACTGAAAAACAAATGGTAGGGATAGAGATAATGAGTGGTAAAAAACAAAATAAAATAAAAGGAGTATTATTACTCTGGGATCCACTTTAACTGAAAAAAAAAATCAAAATGTGGAATAATGGAATGCCTTATTATTCTGAAAACTAAGACAATGTCTATCATGAAGTAAACACTCAATATATGTTAGCCATTATTTTAGTCCTAGAATTCAGCCTACGTTTCTTCATGTACAGTTATAGGGCAGTGGTCATTAGATCTTTCTCTATAGGCTTACCTCCAGACTTAGCTACATGACTGATTTCACTTCTTAAATAAAAGACAATGCAGAAATTATACCCTAACCCAGATATAATTTAGGGTCAGCTGAAGATAGCAGTGCATTACTCTTGACCAAAACCCAGAGGTAAACATAACATCAAAGCCAAGGAAACATCATGACTATGAATCAAGTTCAGAATCCAGGGCTAGTTATTCTGAAAGTAAAGCCAAGTGCAAATGGGTAACTGGATACAAAGCAAGGTTGTAATGGGAGCCATTAAGAAGGAAAGAATATAAAGTGATAATCGTAATTAATTCAGGAAACAAGTTTCCTTAAAATAAACTAATTCTAGTTTACGTTAAGTCCCTGTGACTTCAGATAGGAGGTGGTGAGGTTTTTGCATGCTAAACATAGCACTTGAGAAAATGGTCAGAATTTAATAATTTAAGATTTATTCTCACATTCTTGAATTCATCATTAAGTCTATTATTTTTTTCCTTTTTTTAATGATTGATGAAACTGTGATCTTGTACTGAAAATCTAGCTGTCCCCCTGCCTCCTGCTTCAATGTGTTCATATATACACATTGTTCTCTCATTTTGAAATCTAGGTCTGGTAACTTGTCAGTTTTCTGAGATCCTTCTTGAATGGGTGCAGAAACCTGTCCATGAATAATCATCTGGCATGTTCATCATCATAGACAAAGATCTCTGACGCTGCCCATTTCTTACAGGACTTCCACATTTGTACCAAACTGCATTTCCTATCACTTTGCTGCCCCTCTCTGATGTAACTTGAATCATTGGTGGCTTCCTGAATCACATTTTACTTAAGCAGCATCCACAAGGGTTCTGCATTGTGTATCATAATATCTTATCAGGGTCTGCAGTAACATCAGACCTTCTAGTTAATAATGTACCTCAGTGAGTGGATATATCTGTAGGTTATTTTTTCTGCTGCTCTGTGCTTTTTTGTGGCTGTGTTGTCTCTCCAAATATCTCCCTCATAAAGGAGAAGGAGTTCAAAGTGTTGAAACTACATGAAGTCCTGGGAGGTGTATACGTATCCAGAGAATCTCCTCAACTGGCTGAGAACTCCCCCAAATGTGGAGAATGAAAACAAGGAAAATGCATAATACTACCTGTCAGATGTAGTTGAGAGTCAATTCAATTTTGTTGTTTTTAGCTGCTGTTGAGTTGGCACCAGCTTACAGGGACCACGTGCACAACAGAACAAAACACTATCAGATCTTGTGCTATGACCATGATGGGATGCAAATAGGACCATTATCATCCACAAGATTGTCACTGGTTTATTTCTGGAAGTAGCTCGATAAGCATTTTTTCCTAGTTCATCTTAGTTTGGAGGCTCTGTTGAAATCAGCTCAGCATCATAGAATGCTTAGAAAGGCAATACTCAAAGGAGATTATAACAGAAAAAATTATCAAGAAAAACAAGAGTTAAAGTGTTTGAATTTTATGAATGCTGTAATTTATATCTTCATCCCCATTGAAATCACATGTTTTCAGTAACATAGACATTAGTAATTACCATAGAGCTTGCCTCATAAGACCAACCAAACTAAACCATACTGCCATTGAGTTGATTACAATTCAGAAGAACCTACAGAGCAGAGCAGAACTGCCCCATGGAGTTTCCAAGGCTGTGAATCTTTATGGAATCAGTCTGCCCCATCTTTTTCTCAAAGAATGGGTGGAGGATTCAAACTTGTAAAATCAAAAGGCAGTTTTTCAAATGGCATAAACAGATATGGCATGGTTTAAAATCAGGAAAAAAAAAATGTGTGCCAGGGCTGTATTCACCATACTTATTCAATCTGTATGCTGAGCAAATAATCTGAGAAGCTGGACTAAAAGGAGAAGAATGAAGCATCAGGATTGAAGGAATACTCATTAATAACTTGCAATATGTAAATAACACAACCTTGCTTGATGAACATGAAGAAGATTTGAGCACTTACTGACAAACATCGAAAGCTACATACAGTCTTCAGTATGGATTACATCTCAACATACACACACTCAAAGTCTCACAACAGGACCAAGAACCAAATTCATGATAAAAGAGAAAAGCCTGAAGGTGTCAATGATTTCATTTTACTTAGATCCACAATCAATGTCCACGGAAGCAGCAGCCAAGATATCAAATGAAGTATTGCACTGGGCACATCTGCTGCAAAAGATCTCTTTAAAGTGCTAAAAAACAAAGATGTAATTTTGAAGACTAACATGCACCTGACCCGAATTATGGTATTTAAGTTACCTTATATGCATATTAATTCTTCATAATGAATAAGGAAGACCAAAGAAGAACTGATGCCTTTGAATTATGATATTGGTGAAGGATATTAACTATATTGTGCACTGCTAGATGAATGAACAAACCTTTCTTGGTAGAAGTACAGCTGGAATGCTCCTTAGAAGGAAGGATGGCAAGACTTCATTTCACACACTTTGGACATGTCATAGCAGGGAACAGTCCCTTGGCAAGGGCATCAAGCTTGGTAATGAAGAGAGTCAGCAAAAAAGAGGAAGACCATCAATGAGATGGATTAACACAATGGGTGCAACAAGGACTCAAATGTAGCAACAACTGAGCTTGGCACAGGACTGGACAGTGTTTTGATTAGCTATACTGTGACTGGGAACCGATTCAATGGCCCCTAATAACAACAACCTCATAGAGTTTGCTGAGAAGTTTAAATGAGCAAATGCATTAAAACACTCAGCATGGTGTCTAGGAGTGCTGTAAGCACTCAATAAATGTTATCTGTTATTATCTGTCCTCTTGGTTGTGAGATCTCAAAAGGCCTAATATTGCTTTGAGACTGTACTTTTGGGATGATCTCAGTTCTATCTCCCTCATTGCACAGGTGGTAGAAATAAGCTTCATATATGAAACTTTAAGTTGCATTTCTCAACCTAATCCCAGTACTTCTATAATCTTACCCCGCTGAACAAGGATGGCATCACACAGCTAAAGAATGTTGGTATGGTAAGGGGTGCACAGATGTTGGCTGATAGACATAGGCTGGACATAAATTTGGACAAGTAGCTAAATTTTGGGTCATTCACTGGACTTCCCCCCACTGCCCAAGTCTCTTCCTATTCCAAAACACTATTTACTTCTATATTTGTATCAAAAAATTAATTGAATGAGCATTATGGCCAAGGCACTGTACTAAGTGTATCACAGAATATAAGAATATCCAAAGCTGGCAATACCTTAATATCTTAAATTGGGTCCCTCCATTGTGCTTGTTCAAAAACTGAGGTGGTAACAGAATTGACCTTTTTCCCCTATGGCTGTTGTTGTTGATAGATGCCATTGAGTAGGTTTAGACTCATAGTGACCTCAGTCCTGCATCATCCTCACAACCATTGCTATGTTTGAGCCCATTGTTGAAACCACTATGTTAGTCCATCTCCTTGTGGAGCTTCCTGTTTTCTGCTGACCCTCTGTTTTATCAAGCATGATGGCCTTCTCAAGGGATTCATCCCTCCTGATAACCTGTCGAAAGCAAGACAGGCAAAGTCTCATCATCCTTGCTTCTAATCCTGGCTGTATTTCTTCCAAGACAAATTTGTTTGTTCTAGCAGTCCACAGTATATTCCGTGTTCCTTATCACCATCATAATTTAAATGCATCAATTCTAGTTTTGTCTTCCTTATTCAGTGTCCAGCTTTCTCATGCACATGAGGTAATTGAAAATATCAGCAGTTCCCAGGTTATGAACGAGATCTGTTCCTAACTGTGCCTTTAAGTTGAACTTGTAGGTAAGTCCAAGCATGTGCATATGGTTCTTATTTAGCTTTACTTTCTGTCTCACTGCCGTCCAGTTGGATCCGACTCATAGCGACCCCTCCTTGGGTTTCTGAGGTAGTATCACTACAGAAGTAGATTGCCCAACCTTCCTTCCGAGGAGTGGCTCATGAGTTTGAACCACCAGACTTCTAGGTAGCAGTCAAATGCCTTAGGCATTACGCCACCAGAGCTCCTAGCTTTACTTTAGAGCAAGAAAATGCACAAAGGCTCATCAATGCTTTAAGAGTTGTACATGCAGCAAGTGAACAGGATTATAATGCAGAATATTTTGTTAGGCAGGTTGTGTCAATTGTTTTAAAGTAGGGTAAATTTACATAACATTAAAGGGCAATAAGGAGCTCTGGTAGCATAGTGCTTAAGGCATTTGACTGTTAACCAGAAGGCTGGTGGTTCATACCCATGAGCCATTCCTCGAAAGGAAGGTCGGGCAATCTAATTCTGTAGTAATACTTCCTCCTCAGAAATCCAAGGGGGAGGGGTCCTGTGAGTCAGGTCTGACTCCATGGCAGTGAGTTTGATGTTTTTATGGTTTGAGGAGTTGTCTGTAAATTGGAAGTTCATAACCTGGGGGCTGCCTGTAATCAATTCCAACTTCAAAAGAGAACACCTTTTGCATTTCTATAAATAACAAATGACTATAAATGACTTTGCATGTCTATCAGTCCTCCACATGTTAGTTTCTATCTCTGTAGAGTCATTGAAGATAACAGAATGTAAAGACCTTTATAGAAGCATTTAACTCCAGGAAGGTCCACTAACCAATGTAGTTTCCTGGTGAAAGTTATCTTTTTGTTCATTTCAAAGTCTTAAATACAAAATAATTATAATAACAATAATATGAGGAGAGAGTGATAAACTCTGCAAGGCTTATATAGAGGGCCTGAGGTTAAAAGAAAGTCCCTTCATGGTGCAAAAAGTTAAGTTCTACACTACTCATGGAAAGGTTGGCAGTTTCCATCCACCCAGAGGACCCACAGGAGGAAAAACATGGCGACCTACTTCTGAAAGATCATAATACCAAAAAAAAAAAAAAAGACTGCCCAGTCTTCCTTGCAAGGAGTGGCTGGTGGGTTTGAACTGCCAGCCTTCTGGTTAGCAGTCACATGCTGTTAAAGATATGCCACGCCATCTTGCGTGGCTCTTCCAGGTTCTTCTTCATTCCCTGCTGCCCCACCCAAAGTCATAAGTCAGTTAAAGGAACTCAAAACTGAGCTTCCTGCAAGGTGCGAATTTTAAAAGGCAACATAGGTTCTGCTGGTTAAGACCCCTTCCCCCAGCTCTGACGTACAACCTCCTAACCCCAGGTCTATA
Organism: Orycteropus afer afer; assembly: GCF_000298275.1. Taxonomy (NCBI): domain Eukaryota; kingdom Metazoa; phylum Chordata; class Mammalia; order Tubulidentata; family Orycteropodidae; genus Orycteropus; species Orycteropus afer. The sequence goes on from NW_006921930.1 coordinate 3,598,529, forward strand.
TAAGACCACCTTCTCCCCTTCTTCCTCTTCTTCCTCCCCTTCCTCCTCTTCCTCTTCTTTCCTTTCTTGGCACAGGCACCCTTTTGCCTCTTTACATAAAATCTCCTGTCGGGTACCCTGGTGTGTGGCTTGGTCGTTGAGTGCCCATGGAGCTCTAACAAATGCCTTAGGCACTATGTGAAAACTCTATAAAGCACAGTTCTCCTTTTATACACATGAGGTGACCATAAATTGAAATTGACTCAATAGCAATTGTTTTGGTTTGTGGAGGGGTAAAAATACAGACAATATGAAAAGAATATATCCCTAATTTGCATAGATATTGATATATAGACGCAGTATTGCTAGCTAGATAGGTAGATAGATACAAATGCATTTCATATTATTATACTTATTGCTAGTGCTAAATGGATACGTTTACATCTAATATTACTATGAATGTTGTTATAAATTATTCAAAACCATTATTACTCTTGATTATCTCTTATTTGCATCAATTATATGTAAATAAATAAAAAAACAAACTCATTGCCTCAAGTTGATTCTGACTTATGGTGACCCTATAGGACAGAATGTAACTGACCTTTGGAGTCTCCAAGGCTATAAATCTTTACTGAAGCAGACTGCCTCATCTCTCTCTCATGGAGCAGCTCATGAACTCAAACCACCAACATTTTAGGTAGCAGCCAAATGATTTAACCACTGCATCACCAGGGGTCCTCCAATGATATATATTTACCTAATATTGAGAGCTCTGGTGGTATAGTGCCTAAGACATTTGACTGCTAACCAGAAGGCTGGGAGTTCAAACCCACCAGCCACTCCTCAAAAGGAAGATAGGGCAATCTACTTCCATAGTGATATTTCCTCAGAAACCCAAGGAGGGGTCGCTATGAGTCAGATCCGTTTGGTTTTGGTGTTTTTAATATTTGCTGAAGGTTCTAGAGACATTCACATGTTTTATTAATCTGTCTCCCCGTCCCTGGAAGGTAGAAAATATTTATCTAAATTTTTAGAAGGGTTTCTGAAGCACAGAAATAGCTTTCTCTAAGTTGAAACTCTAGCCAAATTGTAACTTAAATTTTAAATGTCAACTTTAAGGTCTATCAAATGACTCTATGCTTAAATCAACAGAAGCGATGTAGAAAACATATACTTAAATATATATAACTTCTATGTTCTTACTCTGGCTTCATATTGCATCAAATCTAAATTAGCAGTATCTGAGTATCTCCCAAATAAATTCTAAAAGGCACTTACCTACATGGGAAGATGATTTTGCACGTTCATGCTAATAAACCTCTAAAACTGTTCTGAATTTTCAGGTTGTCATTCTGGGCTTTAACTGTTGGTTTTCCCATTCTTTCTGGTAAAAATATGGAGACATCTATCATGCATTACCCTTATATGGCCGAGTAAATGTATTTGGTTATTCAGGTAACTTCTCAGGAGCAAGTGAGGAAAAGGCTGTTTGTGACATTTCTCATTGACAATTTTTTGTGCTCTATATCGAGAAGCATTAGTGAATACTGTCAAATACTGAAAAACTATGATTCAGAATGGAACTGTCAGGTCAGGTCTTGTGGGACTGTAGTTGGAAAGACTTGGGTATAGTAAACAGGAAGTACGTAGTCTCTCTCATCAATGGTTCATTCCAAACATCAGTGTTACTACTTTGACAAACCCAAATCTATGAATTTTGTCTTTGTAACTATCCCTTGTAAATTTTAAGCCTGCTACAGTGACTTGTTAGACAACTTACCTCTTACAATGTATTCTCTTACTCTTCAAAAGGTTAGGAAATGAATAAATTATAAGAAAGTTATAAGAAACCTTTACCTTTTAGGGTTATCAGTTTCATTTTCCTTGAATTTATTTTTCTGTTTTGCTTTGATCCTAAGCTCTGAAAATTGTTCATTCTTCCCTTGCCTAGCTACTTGTAATAGTGAATGCCAATTTTTGTCATTTGCATCAATAGGAATACATTATGTGATTTTTTTTTTTTTTTTTCCTAACTGAGGAGAAGCCATAGAAAAATTAGAACAAGACAAAAGTGTCAGGGCAGGTCTTTGGAGATCAAAATGAAATGCCAAGGCCTAGTAAAACCATGGGAACAACTTGTTAAGCTGTCATGAAAACACAAAGTAAATGCTCTTAAGTGACTTCAAGGCAGGGGACCTATAGGTTTTGTATGCCTGGTGAAATACAGGAACTATAACTGGGGAAGTGGCAAAACGGAATTTCCCCAGACACGGTATGATGAATATCTCCTCTCCTTGATTTGAGTCCTGGTGGTGTCAAAATAGAGATATTGAAGGGAAACAAAGCAAATTGCCTCTGCAGATGCAAAGGGCTTGAAAATTATTCAATATTATTTTAAATTATTTTTTAAAAAGCACAGGATATAGAGCCAAAACACTCATATTAGAATCCCAGATCTGCCTTTTACTTGTTATGTTCATTCATACAAGGCAGATTATAGCTCTAAGATTAGATTTTGTAATTTATAAAATGGATATTTTATGCCAAATAATTTATAAAATGACCTCCTAGGCTACTTTAACAATAAAATGAGATAATTTAAGCAAAAGCAATTTGTAAAGTGCCTTGCACACTCAGTTTTTATTATGAATCATAATAATTAAGATATATGACATAAAAGTACTTGGCAATGCATCTTTTTAGATGCTAAATAAATCCTAATTTTCTTATTACTATTAATAATAAAAGGAGCACTGGTGGTGTACTGCTTAAGGCATTTTTCTGTTAATGAAAAGGATAGTGGTTCAAACCTCCTAGCAACTCTGAGGAAGAAAGGTGAGGCAGTCTAATTTCATAAAGATTTACAGCCTTGGAAACCCAATGGGGTCGCTATGAGTTGGAATTAACTTGATGGCAGTGAGTTTGGTTTTGGATTAATAATAAAATCATTAATAATACCAGGCCCCTTCTCCTTTCTTAGGAGCTCTGGTTGTATAGTGTCTATGGCATTTGACTGCTAACCAGAGACTGGCGGTTCAAACCCCCTCACCACTCCTTGAAAGGAAGATTGGGCAATCTACCTCCGTAGTGACATCACCTTAGAAACCCAAGAAGGGGTCACCATGAGTTGGATCCGACACAATGGCAGTGAGTTTTTTTTTTTTTTTTTTTTTCCTTTCTTATTCCAAATGTACAAAATAGAACAAAGGATTAAAACCAGAATGGCACACCCTGAATTTTCTGATTATCTGGAAATTTACTTTTATAAAAAATAAATAAATAAAGTATACAGGTAGTACTCAGGGGATCAATGAGATATGTTCCTGACACTGTCTTTACAAATCTGTAGGCAAGTAGGAACTGGTGCATATAGTTTGTATTCAGCTTTATTTTAGTGCAAGAAAAGGCTCAAAGTCTTCAATGATTTTAAAGCTGCATGGGCAGCAAGTGAAGTGATTTTGATGAAGACTTTGTTATGAGTAAGGGTTGGTTCAATCATTTCAAAATGAGGGCAAATTCACATAATATTAAAGGGTGAGGATGAGTTTCTGTAAGTTGGAAGATTGTATCCCAGGGACTGTCTGTATATACATTTCTGCCTTGTAATGAAGTTTAAATCAAAAAAACAAAGTCAATGCCATCAAGTTGATTCTGATTCATAGTACCCCCTTTAGGTTTTCAAGGCTGTAAATCTTTACAGAAGTAGATTGCTCCATCTTCTCCCATGGAGCAGCTGGTGAATTTGAACCACTGATGTTATGGTTAGCAGTCAAATGCCTTATGCACAACACCATCAGAGCTCCTTGTAATTAAGTTTTGTGCTTGAAAATGAAGCCAATATATATTGAAAACCAATTCTACTTAGCACTGTGCTGGTCTCTTACTTCTATATATTTAATCTGCCAGTGATTCTCTAATAGTTCTCATCTTTATTTTTCCAATACAGATACTAAGGCTTGGAATGGTTTAATAGATGATCCTAGAAGACCCAATTCTAAGATGTGAATGACATGATATAAGTGGAATGAAAATGAAGCAGGTTGGGAAGAAGGAAATATAAAATCAAAGAGGGTAATATAAAAATTTGCCTTTCCAGAAAATAAATCTGTGATATTGAGATCACATTTGAAAATCTCTACCAGAAATGCATAACAAAAGAAATATACAAAGAATATAAGATCCAGTGACAGAATATAGATGAATGCTCCTCAGAAATGATGATAGCAAGGCTTCCTCTTGCTTACTTTTGGTGTGTTATCAGGAGGGACCAATTTCTGCAGAAGGATATCGTGCTTAGAACGTCAGCAAAAAAGAGGAAGACTCTCAATGAGATGGATTAGCACAGTGGCTGCAACAGTGGGCTCAAACTTATCACTATTTTGAGGATGGCTCAGGACTGAGCAACATTTCATTCTGTCCTACTTCCATAGTGATACTGCCTCGGAAACCCAAGGAGGGGTCACTATGAGTCGGGGCCAACTCGACAGCAAAAAACAACAACAACAACAACAACATACATGAGGTTGCTATGCATTGAAGCCAACTTGACAGCAACTCACAGCAACATATTATTGACACATTATTATTGAATCACAGATTGTTAATGGAAATCATTGTGTCTACCTAGTCATTGCGTATTGCATATGCCCCAAAAAAATAATAAATAAGAAGAATGATTTATCCCAGATGTGTCAGCTAGAAAGAGTATTGGACCAAGACAATGATTCCTGTGGTGGTGGTAATGAGGTTGCTGAATCACGAAGATCATTATCCCATACCGAAATATCATAAGGAGACTTGTTCAATATATGCATCTTGTGGCCCTAGGAGATGGCCTCAGGCCTAAGGCAGTCACCTGCCACACCCAAGGCTATCTCTGGGAGCTCTGCTAGCTTAGTGCCTAAGGCACTTGACTGCTAACCAGAAGGCTGGTGGTTCAAACCCACCAGTCACTCCTCAGAAGGAAGATGGGGCAATCTACTTCTGTTGTGATACTGCCTCAGAAACCCAAGGAGCAATCACTATGAGTCAGGTTCGACTCGATAGCACGTAACAACAACAACAACATGCATCTTGTACTTTTTTTACTCCCTCATCCCCCCTTATCCTTATCTTCAGCCCCTCACACTTAACAGGCTATGCCAGAGACAACAAATCTACCAAAATTCATGCTGCTTTCCCCCATACTTTTAGAACTGAAGTTGGACACATGATTGCTCAGATAGAAACTATATTGCACAGCCTCCCATGCAAGTAGGTCTGGCAGATTGTCTGGGATGTGAGAAGAAGAGAGGTAAGCAGCATCTGCCTTCATCGCTTACAAGGAAATCACTGCCATGTACTTGCTCTCTTCCAATCTTCTTGAAGCCACTGCCTATATCCTTGGATCTATTCTTGTAGTTTAGGATTTACCTCAACTAACACAGTAGCCATATGTGAATCTCTAATCAAAATTAGTGTATTAAATTAGAAAAAGCTCCTCAGGTAGTTTTGGAAAGACGTGTCTTTTTCATTTCCAGTACTTGCTAGACTGGAATTCAAGGGAACTGAGTAGTATTTTGCAGCTTTATTAGGAAAAAATAAGTAAATAATTTACATACATGGAACTTAGGATTTTTTTTTTCCTATAAAACAGAAAAATCAGTTCAGAGAATGACAAATCCTTTCCAGGTTTAAATTTCCAGCAGTTTAAAAGTGAAACACTTGCAAACACCTAATTGCTTCTCCAAGTAAAGGCTGCACAACCATCTTATCTTAGAATCCCATTTGATAAATCTTTATCATATATTAAACATATGCTAAATTTAGTTATCTTTTTGAAAGATGTATATCAAATACAAATGTCCTACTCTTTCTTTAGTTGCTCTGATTTTTTTTCACAGAATACAGATTTGAACATTTATACCTTTACTGACCTACAAGGTCCGGGCATCATGTCAAGCTCTTTCGTATACATCATTACACTTGATCCATACAATTCCCTAGGAGGTAAATACAACTACCTACATTTTATTTTTTTAAGAAAAAAGAAAAAAATGACTTAGATTTAAAAAAAAAAATCTAAAAAAATAGATGACCTTTGAAGAAAACCAAAAAAAAAGCATGTTACTTGGTATGACCTTAGCCTGAAAAAAAAAAAAAAAAAGAGGCCTACAAAACTTGCAGAATTGAACCTGCTTTTATACATGTTGCATTGTTATGAGCCTTAACAAAAATAGATCTATGAATAACTTGTAGGAAGAAAACGTAGAACTAAATCAAACTTTAATATATTTTAGATATCGGGGCCCCTTTTTTTCACAGAAGAGATTATTGGTTAGAACACATCACAACACTGTTCTTTTTCTTTTTAAGGTAATTACAAATAATCTCAGAGCAATTTGAAACTAAATTGATCATTTATATGTTAGTAACATTCTAATTTCTAACAGATAGATAGCTGCTGTCAAATTGACTCTGACTCGTGGCAACCTATGTACAACAGAATGAAATGTTGCTTAATCTCACATTATCCTCATGATCACTGACATATTCAAGTCTACCACTGAGGCTATTGAGTGAATCCATCTCACCAAGGGTTTCCCATGCCTTCATTGGCTCTTTACTTAATCAAGCACAATGTCCTCCTCCAGCAATTGATGTCTCCTGATGACATATCCAAAGCAAGTTAAGTTGGACAATGTTCTGTTGTGAACCATAGATTTTCAATGACTAATTTTTGGAAGTGGGTCACCAGACCTTTCTTCCTAGTCTCTTTTCGTCTGGACTCTATTGAAACCTAGCCACCAGGGTGAAGCTGCTAGTATTTGATATAGCAGTGGCAGGGCCAGCATTTACAGCAACATGCAAGCCCTCACAGTGTGAGAAAGTGACAGAGGAGATGAGGTGGTGATTTCTTATAAATGAACCAATATGGAAAATAAATATATAAATTTATTATTAAAAAAAAAAAGAATATTTTAATGGGAAAGAGTCTTGGGGGTATAAGCAGTTTGTGATTAGTCATTAACCCAAAGGTTGGCAATTTGAACCCAAACAGTGGGTCTATGGAAAAAAAGAGCCTAGGATAAAGTTTACAGCCAAGAACATCCTATGGATCAGTTCTAATCTGTAATATATGGGGTGCCATAAGTTAGAAGCTGACTCCACAGCATCTAACAATGACAATATGTTAATGGGAATTAATGACAAAAATATCTCTAAAATGTTGTGTAATCAAATTTGTAGTTTAAAATTTAATTTAAAAAAAAAATGAAATAATTATTGAAAATCAGAGCTTCATCTAATGGATGACAAGACAAGAATCAATTTTTCTGGTAGCTTAATGAGCAAATAACACCTCCTTTTCCCAAAATACACAAGCATAAAAATGAGATTTTGAGTAATGGTCAATTACAATATGTTTTGGAATTTTTCTCCTACTTGTTATTAAGTGGTCTGCAGTTTCCTTCAAAATTTTCTTCCTCGACCTCTGCATGAATAATTTATTTTAGAAAGATCAGCAAAAGCCTACTCCTTATGAGGCAAGGGTTACAGATGTTCCAAATACCCAATTTCGCCAAACTGCTGTACCACTTCTTCATCTCTGAGATCAACTATTCCTCCTCCCCTCAGTATACTCCCTCCTATTTTAGGGTTCTGTAATTCACTGTAACTTCTCACAGAACCCGTAAATGGCTCAAATTGTTGTGGAGGCTGGTAGGTCCCAAAAACTGTGGGACAGGCATCAATCTGAAGTATTCATTTCACTCACACTGTTGCAGGGCCTGGTGAACCCAAATTGGCAGGTCAGGCGACAGGCTGCTGGTTCATAAGGCTGGAGAAGTTGGTGAATTAGGTCAGGGGATGACAAACCTGATTCAAAATCCAGAACAACAGAGAGGACTTTGCTGGAGGGTTCAAATATATTGGATACTGACCATACCCTGAAGGAAAGTAAGGGTGATGACTTGAGTCCATACCCTGTAGTAAGACGGTGACTTAAAATATATTCCACCCTAATCCTAGGAGCTCTGGTAGCATAGTGGCTAAAGCACTTCACCGCTAACCAGAAGGCTGGCGGTTCAAACCCACCAGCCACTCCTCGGAAGGAAGATGGGGCAATCTACTTCCGTAGTGATACTGCCTCGGAATCCCAAGGAGGGGTCACTATGAGTCAGATGTGACTCAACGGTACATAACAACAACAACAATCCTGACTAATTAACATAATGAAGAACACCCTCCAAAATGTGACCATAATCACAGGCATAGAGGTTAGGATTTACAATTCATCACAAAATGGAGGACTATAGCTACAAGTAAGTAATTCACTGTACTTCAACCTCAAATGCTAGAACTATTCAGGAGAGAAATCTTCCCAGGTACCTACTGTGTTCATCGTTCTTTTCCTCTGCTCCTCTGGTTCACTGAGGAGATCAGTTTTCAAGGACTTCGATGCCCACAAAGTTTTAGCCTGCTCATAGTCCTGTCGATGTTCCTGAGCTGATAGCCACACTGAGGATACAGCTTTCTCCCATTGCTGACAGTGTCAGGGACATTCAGGGCAGTTCTGTTGGTCCAGTGAATGATGGGGCTGTACACGCTGTTCCTTCAAGTGTTTCATTTGCATATGCCACTATATGTTCTGTGCCTGGGCAACATCGTGGCTTAAATACACACACATACACTCACAAACTCTACTATTCTTTCACTTATTCTGAAAATATGTACTGAAAATTTCTTAAATTATAGTCTCTGGTGTACAAGGTAGATATAGGCCCTGAACTCATGGAAGAAAAGTCACATTCTACTAAAGGAGATACTCATTAAGCAATCAGTTGCAAAATTAACTATTTACAACTGTGATGAGTATTCCACAACAGAAACACAGGGAGTTATGGCAGCCTATAACGAGGGGAGCTAAGGTATACTGGCTTCCTTGGAAAAAAGGCTTTTAAACAGAAAATCTGAAGGATTGTTTTATGAAAGTTCAAATATATCTTGATAGGTATATAGGGATGCAAGGAGTCCTGGTGGCACAAAGGTTAAGCGCTCAGCTACTAATCAAAAAGTCAGTGGTTCAAACCCACCAGGTATTCCACAGGAGAAAGATCTGGCAGTCTGCTTCTATAAAGATCACAACATTGGAAACCCTATGAGGCAGTTCTACTCCATCCTATAGGGTTGTTATGATTTGAAGTCAACTCAGTGACAGTGGATGTTTGGGTTATAATATGTAGTTGTAATTGCCAAGAGCTAAATTGGGCCAGTTATAAAGCTATTGTCTTTCAGTTTCAAAATTCTCCCTTCTGAATTCCACTTAGTAAGGCTGGGCTTGGACTCTGAGGCCTACTTTACAGCTGGTCCTTGTTCTTGTTGTTGTTGTTAGGTGCCATCAAGTTTGGTGTGACTCATTATTGTTGTTGTTTGCCGTTGAGTTGGCCCCGACTCATAGTGACCCCGCCTTGGGTTTCCGAGGCAGTATCACTACGGAAGTAGGATTGCCCAACCTTCCTTCCGAGGAGTGGCTGGTGGGTTTGAACCGCCAGCCTTCTGGTGAGCAGTCAAGTGCCTTAGGCACTATGCTACCAGAGCTATATAGTGACCCTATGTACAGCAGAATGAAACACTAGCTGTCCTAAGCCATCTTCACAATTGTTACCGTGTTTGAGCCCACTGTTGCAACAACTGTTCATTAGTATTCATAAGTTCAACTGGCCAATTTTTGTAGAAGTAGCTCTCCAAGTCATTCTTCCTAGTCTGTCTTAGTCTGGATGCTTCACTGAAACCTGCCCACCATTGTTGGCCTTACTGCTATTTGAAATACTGGTGGCATAGCTTCCAGAACAACCACAGTAATACACAAGCCACTATTGTATAACAAACTGACACATAAGTAGTTTACCAGCTGGACCTTGTTAGGCTCATACTAAGGGTAGGGGAGGCATTAGAGGGAAACAACAGAACTAGAGAAGAAAGAAGGGATTGTTTCTTTCATCTTTGCTTCCTGAGGGCTCCTTGTGTCCTGTTTCTGTGAACATCCTCTCTTCCCCAGCAGCACCAACAGTTCTTTCCAATCCAAACCAAACCAAATTCACTGCCGTTGAGTCAGATCCAACTCATAGAGACCCCTCCTTGGGTTTCCAAGGTAGTATCACTATGGAAGTAGATTGCCCAACCTTCCTTCTGAGGAATTCCTGGTGGGTTTGCACCACCAGCCTATAGCAACCACTAAACCCAGTTTGCAGATTTTTCATGCATTTGAAAAATCAACTTCATAGCACCCACCCACTTGGAGATTGTGGTGGTTATGTTTGTGTGCCAACTTGGCTAGGCCTGATTGAGTGGCTGGGCAGCTGAATGTAGTTATTTCCCATGGTGAGATCTGTAATTAACTCCATGGTGGAATCTATTGCAGCAACTAAGTAGCTGCTTTGAGTATGTGGTCTGCTTATATATACGAAACAGCTTTGAGAATGGCCTCCAGCTTATGGCATGCTTGAACCCTGAGTGTAGCCATGTTGTTGTTCAGCAGCCTGCCATGCTCTGCCGACCTTGGGACTTTCAATGAATTTGAATTAATCGTCTGCCATGTGGTTTGGTAACATTGGGACTGTGCCTTTTTACTTGTCAACCTTGGGGTTGTCAGCCTCAGCAGCCAGTAGCTGTCTCAGTGATTAAAAGACTCTAGCTCCAGTGGGCCGGGAGCAGGAGGCAGAGCTAAAGCTCAAGGCCCTAGAGCATGGCACTTTGAACTCGGCCTTAAAGCCTCCAAACTTTAGGAGAATAAACTCCTGTTTGTTAAGGCCATCCCATTTGTGGTATATTCGTTTCAGAACAGCACTAAGTAACCAGAACAGAGACCCTGGCACCAAGCTGAGCATTGCTCCTCTTTGAACATCTGAGTTCTGTATGTTTTAAAGTTATTTAAGTTTCTCTCCTCTTTTCGCCCAGCCTTATGGGTAGTAGCTGATTCTTGCTGTTGCTACATTCCTGCTGGGGTTTATGAAACATGGAATCCTCCTTTTACCTCTTCAGCTGTGGCATCACTAGGAGTACTGCACCAGGTAACACCAAAATTACTGTCTCTAAGATTTTTTTACAGCAGATATTTATTATTTTTAATAAAAAATCCCTGTAGTCAGTTATAAGAACAGAAACAATTTTTGTAAACCCAGTTTACAAAATAACAATATACAAGGCTAAAACTGTATGCTAATTTACTTTTTGAACCCCCTAATGTGGTCTTGTCAAAATTGTCTTTATTACTCAGTTACAGTGATGGTTCGAATCGTTATTTTATCTGCAGGTGCTACAAGCATGCCCGCTTGTTTTCATTCCTGCGAGTGTTGTTATAGTCATTGAGTTTGTCAAATTCTGGGTTTTTTAGCTACAATATTGTGGTAATTAGTAAATGTGAGCCTATATAAATAACTTTATTTTTTAGAATGAAGTAATAATTAAAAGACAAGGAGAAAAAACAAAAACAGGCTTCTGCTTAGTGAGCAATAATGTTGTAATTCAACATAGAGCTCAAACAATTTTGTTGTTAGTATTCATATAATCTAAGAAATGCTATGTTTAAGAAATTTATAACTGTATTTATCACATATTCTATGATTAAAATTGATAATAAACGTTACTAAAGATTCTATATAATCTGACATGGGAGGAGGTCCATGAGAGGGGGTGACATCTGGAGTTAACACACTGGTGGCACTGACCATAATGACATCATTGGCCTTTAGTTATCAATCTCACAACTTTATACCAATTACTTTTTATTGAATTGTCTATGTTATAACCAGTATGATTTCTTTCTCCTAATTGAACCTTAACTGAGACCAGGGAAAATTAATTTGTGTGAAATCATGACATGATGAGGAGCTTTACATTTTCAAGGTACTGAGAAATGGATACTGTGAATGGACTGCTGAGAGAATTCGATCTTGTTTTCCCAATGTCATGCAAACTTTTGTAAAACTTTTCTTTTTGTAGTTTTATTTTTTATGTTTAATTATAACCGATGCTTCCCAAGATTTTTCACAATAGATCAGTGAAAGAGATGAAGAGGTGTATTTGAAGGTCAAAATGGAAGAGAATATAAGTGGAAGGTGGAAAGGAAGGGAATATTTAATGATATAGTGATGATGTCAATGATTGTTGATGCTTATTGAGGGCTGAAGTAGTACCAACTGTGTTAGATACTTTATTAATCCAAATAATTCATCACGATGCCCTGAGGTAGGTACCATATTTACTTCCATTTTATGGAGGAAACAACGGCTTGTGAAGGGTCAGTAATTTACCCAAGATCTCAAAACCAGTAAGTTATGAAGACGGGATCAGACACTGACACTCTGGTCTGTTAACCATCACACTAGAAATAGTTCTACTTTCTTCCCTCCATTCAAGCTCCTTTAACATATCTCTGTGTGTCCTGGTTTTTTTTTTTTTCAGGATAAGTGGTTTCTAATCCCTCATGCAAATAATGTCCATTGGACAGCAAGTCTAGACAAACCCAGACATACTAACATTCAGATCTAGAAGCCCACCACCAGCATGCTAATATAGCTTTCATTGCCTCTTTTCTTTTGTTACTTTGCTTAGGATGCATTAAGGTGGACATATACAGTAGCCATGTGGGTGGGTGTGGGCATAAAAATAGTTCACAAAGGTGCAGAAGAATATCTTATCACAGATACTGGTTAGAATTGTCAGAGCATGGTAATAATAAAACATTTAATTTTTAGTTCACTTTATTGTTATTTTTATTTTCTCTATGTACAGACCATCTACTCATTGATAGTATTGTGGGTGAAATCTTTCCATGAGTTCCCTGCTTGTTATACCACTGGAGGAATATTTTCTATTTCATAAATGAAATAAGTTTTTCTTAAAATTAGAGTATATCAGCAAAAAAATAATACCCACCACAATTACTATCACTGTAATCATATATACTAGTTTAAAAAAAAAAAATCTGAACTCATTGTCATCCATTCGATTCTGACTCACAATAACCCTCTTTGGGTTTCCGAGGCAGTAAATCTTTATGGAAGTAGATTGCCCAGTCTTCCTCCCACGGAGTGGCTGGTGGGTTTGAACTGCCAACCTTTTTAAATTGACCATCATACAATATTTTGAATTTAAATTTTGTATTTAATATAATTTGGATTTTTTTCCTCTAGAAAAAAAATCACTTTTACTTATGTAAATATATAAAAAAAGTAGCAATTTTTTTTTTTTAATTGTGATTTCGGTGAAAGTTTACAGACAAATTCACTTTCCATACAGCAGTTCACATACACTTTGTCTCATGACATTGAGTACCATTTACACCAATGCAACAGCTCCCCTCCCACTTCCTCCCCATAGTTATCTCTTCCATGTGTCCATCTCTCTATGCATTCTTGCCCCCTGAGCTGTCTCCCTGTGCATAA
>NW_006921930.1:3612034-3616796 GCF_000298275.1 Orycteropus afer afer
TGTTTGGCTGGAAGCCACAGGTATGGGTTCAATTCCAGACCTGAAGGGCAGCTAAGGGGCATAGTCTCAGTGGTTCCACCAGGCTCTGTTAGACCAGCAAACCTGCCCCCTCCAAATGATTTCTCCCCATCAAAATGATTTTGAGTTTTGTTACACATTGTTCTCCCTCTCTATCCAGGATCTCCTATATAGATCCCCCTCTGAGTGGTTGACAATGGTAGCCAGGCACCATCTAGTTCTTTGGTCTCATAGTCATATTGGCTGCATATCACATGGTGTACTAGTTGCTAAAACTAATTGTTTCTATGCATTTTTGGTTTTCTTCATTCTTTGCTCTGGATGAGGAGAGACCATTCGTTGCATCTAGATGGCTGCTTGAAAGCTTTTAAGATCCCAGTTGTTACTTGCCAAAGTAGGAGGTAGAACAATGTTTTGTGTAGTATGTTATGACAGTTGAGCTTGATGTCCCCTGCATCTATGGTCCTGCCTGACCCCACAGGTTTAACTACTCGCTCCTTCTGGGTAGCTGGTTGTGACCAAGAAGTGACTACAACCTTGTCCCTTGTCGGCTCTACTATACACCTAGGGATTCTTACAGAACATACAAATGCACTTGTAGAACCATTGTCTGCCAACCCTATACATTGTCTTGGGTACACTCCCTGCTGCATAGACATACCTAATAGTTCAGCCTGAGGCAAACATTTTCTTAGGTAAAGGGAATAACATGACTTTTAGTTATTTGTTTTATTTTTTTAGGTGGCTTAGTAGGTGTTACCTACATAGTCCCTGGAGAAGAGGTGAATCTGTCTGTAAAAAGAACTCATCAGGAATCCAGTGAGAGTGAGAATATAAGTGCTGGAAATCTTTACCTATTCTCTATAATTTGAGATGAAAAATACTTATCTTGACTAAAGACAGATATGTGAAATGGTTGCAACTCTGTTTAGTGTAAATTTCTCACTATTAGTCATGTGCTTTATATTCTTGTAACTTTAATATCATCACACCATTTTGTGTGGCAGTCCTGCAGGCAATTTATCAATACAGAAGTCAGGAAGATTGAAGAAGAAAATATAAGAAATATCAGAGGGTCAATTCCTGGGAACACAGGTTTCCAAGTAAAATCAATTGATGTAATATTGAGGGTCAGTTGCCCGAATAGCAGAGATGGGGAATATTTAGTATAAAAGTGCAAGAGAGAGTAATGTTGAATTACTTCAGAGTTCATTGGATAAAGTAAATGCGCAGCAAAGGGAGTTCTGGGTACCCTGTATGAAATGCCTAAGATTGTTTGTGCTGATAACCATTTTGCCAACCCTGGAGACTATCATTACACACATGCTCCTGCCTAGCTTTAAGCAGAGCTCAAGATCTCACATTCTGCGTTATGATGCAGAAATGTCATAAACTTGTACATGTGCTGTATGAGAGAATCCTTAATGTGTCAAGATATCCAGCACACTCACCTTCTCATAATTGGTTGGAACCCAGAAGAAAATGGAAAGTGTTTGTATAATATAGTCAGAAGAAAATGGCCATGAAACAAAAGACCTCAGGATGACAGAGAAATCTGTTAGCTGGTAGAAGTCACACTAGCTTATAACTAATTACTAACATACTATTTCCATGTATTAGGCATTATGACATGTGTTCTGCAGGCTCTATCTAATTTACTTCCCAAGACAGTTTTATGAGATCAGTTTGATCATCATTGCCATTTTATTTACAGGAAAGAGAGGATCTGAGAATTAATGTGACTTGTCTAGTATCACAGAGGTAGCATGTGGAAAAACCAACCAATCAGACTACAAAGTCCATAACCACAGTTTTATTACAATTTAAGATCTTCTGGACAAGTATCTGAAAAAGAAAATAAAATACAAAACATAAGAGAGGCAGAAGGAAGGAAGCAAATGAGGAAGGGAGGGAGAGAGGAGGGAAGGAAGGGCTATTAAACTGATGGTAGGTGTAAGCAGCGGTGCAGTGCTTAAGTGTTTGGCTGCTGATGGAAAGATCAGCAATTTGAATCCACCAGCTGCTCTACAGGAAAGAAATGAGGCAGCCTGCTTCTGTAAAAATTGGTCTTTGAAATCTTATGGGGCAGTTATAGGGCCTGTCCTGTAGGATTGGTATGGGTGAGAATTGACTTGATGGCAGTGGATATAATGACTAAAGCCACCAGAGGAAAATTAATTACTATCAGATAAATTTGAAAGAGAGAAAGACAAATATGTGTAAGGAAATAAAAAAAGCTGTACTAAGTAGAATAGTGCACCAGTCTGGAAGTGTTCAAGTTAGAAAAAAAGACCCTTAAATTGCTTTGTTTTTTATTCTCTAAGAATATTACTTTTTCTTTAAGTAATTGAAATACATAGGATGCTAGAATTTTAAGGTTCAAAGAGATCTTAAAACTGTAGTTTAGCCACGTAGGAGCTCTGTTGGCACAGTGGTTAAGGCATTTGGCTGCTAACCAAAAGATTGGTGGTTTGAATCCACCAGACTTTCTGTAGGAGAAAGATGAGGGAGTCAGCTTCTGTAAAGATTTACAGCCTTGGAAACCCTATGGGGAAATTCTACTCTGTCCTGTAGGGTCACTATGAGACAGAATTCACTTGATGGCAGTGGGTTTGGTTTTGGTTTTAATTCAGCCATTCATCTGATGCTTGACTATCTTTTAAAGCACCTGTGCCAACACCTTTGAAATTACTTGGATGATCATGGCATCTAACTTTATGGCTTACTATTTTTCCCTCATTGCCTTTGCTTACTTTATTCATTAAAATACTTTAGTTCACATCTTTGGGTTTTCCTCTCCACACTTATTTCAGGTTCTGTTTTTGGTAAGCTCAGTATCTACAGACATTTCCAGTCCAACACTCAGTTTCTTGACTTTATTTTCTCCTTTAGTAGACAGCATTGGATGAGTGGTCCAAATCCCCCTTATTAATACTAAGAATTACTTCTGAACTGACTTCTAGGCAAGAGTGGTCATGTGACACTATCTGGCCAAATAGATAAAAGTATAAATGTGCTGGCTGCATAAATTCCCTATCACTTTTCTCCATATTCCTTATTTAATGACCACTTCCTGCCTTTTTAAAGCAAAACCTTTATTGAAATTTGTTTTAATTTTCTATATCAATATTCTTACTTACCCTTTTCTTTAATTCATCCCAACCTCTTTTATTTTATTTTATTTTTTAATCTCCTTGCCCTCTTCTATATAATCTACCAATAATCCTCTGGATGCTATTATCAAAATATATCTTTATTCGATTCCATTCTTTCCTCTTCCAATATCACTCCCACAGTAAAACCATCATGTCTTGTCCAGACTGGAAATGTGGCCTCTATCTGTTCTTTTTCTTCTACTCTCAGCCCCTGAAATTCATTCTCCATGGAGCAGTCAGAGTGCCTACTTCTGTGTTATGTGTTTTTTGTCTTTCTCTTGCTGAAATGCCTTGCTACCCTTGCTTCTCATTGAACAGATTCCATTCCACCTACCATGGCTTACCAGGATTCAGTCCACCTGCTTATCAGCCTGCTTCCCCAGCCTCATCTCATTCCAGTCCACCACCCACCCGCCCAAACGTGACAAGCTCTATTCTTGCTGGTGTTTCTTCATAGAAAGCTCTTTGTTTAGCTCTTCTCAGTGCTGTCTCATTACTACATGTGTCAATTTGGCTAGCTTATGCCCACCCACTGCTGTCCTGTCAATTCCAACACACAGTGACCCAATGGGACAGAGTAGAACTGCCCCATAGGGTTTAAAGGCTGTAAATCTTTTTTAAAACAAATTATTTTTATTTTATTGTGGTTTTGGGTGGAACCACAGAGCCACTTAGTATTTCATTCAACAGTTTATACACATTTTGATTCATAACATTAGTTGCAAATCCTTCAAAGTAACTGCACTCTTCCCACTTCCTCCCTGGGTTCCCCGATTCCATTCATCCATCTTTGGTGTCCCTTCCTGACTTCTCAGCTTTGTTTTTAGGCAAATACTGCCATTTTTGTCTTGTATGGTTGCTTATTATGAAGAGTGTGTTCCTCAAGATGTTATTTTTCACTTTATAGACCTGTCTATCATTTGGCTGTAAGGTGATCCTCAGGAGTGAGTTCAATTCCAGGTTTGAAGAGTGACTAAGGGCCACAGTCTTGGAGTTTCAACAGTCTTTGTTAGATCTATCTGATAAGAGCTCTCTATAAAGTAAGTCTAGTCCTTTTATGATTTTGAATTCTGTTTTCTTCTTTTCTCCCTGTCCAGGACCTTTTATGATCCTGATCAGAGCTGTTGGTATGGTAGCTGGGCACAATCGAGTCCTGGTTTCAGGGTAATAGAGACTGTGGCTCACATAGCACATTAGCCCTTTGGACTATTCCCTTGAGCCTTTAATTTTCTTCATTTTTCTTTTCTCCAGATAGGGAAAGACCAATAGTTCCATCTTAAATGGCTACGCGCTAGCTTTTAAGACCCCACTCACTTCTTACTACAGTAAGATACAGAACATTGTTTCTGTGAGCTATGGTACACCAATTGACTTAACTTTCCCCAGAGGCTGTGGTCCTAAGGCCTCATGCCAAGTGACTCATTACTTCAAGGTGTTTGTTTGTGGTGAAGAAGTTTTCATAACTTTGTCTCCTGTTGAATCTATTATACACATGAGTATATTTACAGCACATACAAGTATATATGTAGAAATATCCTCTCTCAAACCTATATATGGTTATGGGTGTAGTCCCATTCACCTACCTATAC
>NW_006921930.1:3620799-3621670 GCF_000298275.1 Orycteropus afer afer
TCTTCCTAAGTTTAGAACAGTCTCTTCTATCTTTATATCTTCCTGAATTCCTCTCCATTTGGAAGTTCTGTAATTATACCATATATTCCCTTTTCTTACTGTGTTGTCATTGTTTAAGAGAATGAAGTCTCTAGTTCCCTATTCTTAGCATTTTACATTTATTTTATTTTTGAAAATTCTTTTTCTGGATTGGTTTCCTGGTGCTGTTGTAATAATTCCAGGTTGTTGTATAAAGTCATTGCTTCTCTGTCCAAAGAACAGCTTATAGGGTTTCTTTTATGGTTGGTCTGGTTTTTACAGACCTCCTTAATTTCTCTTTTTCTGGATATGTCCTAATTTCACTGTTGTATTTGAGGGACAATTTTGCTGGTTCTATAATTCCTGATTAGCAAAATTTTCTTTCCAAGTTTTATATATCTCATCCCCTTGCCTTCTTATTTACATGGTTTCTGCTGAGAATCCAGAGCTGAATCTTGTTAGCTGTGCTTCGTAGATAACATTTCATAGTTCCTGAGCTACTTTCAGGACTTTCCCTTTGTCTTTGGTTTTAGAAGGTTTGGTTGCAATATTCCTTTGTTATTCTGTTTGGGTGAATACCTTTTTGCCTTTCATGATATTATGGAAGTTTCCTGCCAGCAAACCTTAGACGATTCTCTCTGGGTTTTCTTTTGTTTGTTTGTTTGTTTTTTGTTTCCTCTTCTTCAGGAATACTGATCACAGCTAAATTTTTCCTTTGGATACCATCTCATATAATTCCTAATCTTTCTTAATTTTTCTTCATTCTTTTTACTGATTTTTTTTCTCAAATAAATTGATGTCAAAGTATTTGTCCTCCAATTCTGGGATCTTGTCTTCTGTTAATTCAACTCTA
>NW_006921930.1:3624136-3625093 GCF_000298275.1 Orycteropus afer afer
CACACTTGGCACATAGTCAACATGTGGATGTACCCTGAACCACAGAGGCTATGTACATTTGGTGCATAGGCTACATGTGAGCGCACTCCTGACCATGGAGGCTGCTGGCATGTGGAATGTGGTTCATTGGATGTGATAGCCCTCTGGGTATGTGGTTTGGTAGCAAGCCAGGGAAGAGAAGGTGGTCTGGGAGAACTGGGTGATGGTAGAGTGTCAGGGAGGCATCACTGTAAATCACATTGGCAGAAGCGAGGGGGCCCTACACCTTATTAGTAAAAAGGTGTGTGTGGAAAAAGTGGAAGAGCAAACTTCTCCAATCATTGTTCACTGGTGTCAATCAAGTATACTCCTGAGTGAGTGTAGTCAGTGAACTGTAAGAGGGTGGGGCATCAGGGAGGCATCACTGGCCATCACACTGGTGGAGGCAAGGGGGCTTTTCCCCTTAGCTGAAAAGGTATGTAGGGGGAAGTGGAAGGATGAACGTCTTCAGTATTGCTGACTGGTGTCAACCAAGTGTATTCCTGGGTGAGTCCTGCCCTGACTCAAAGTGCAGTGAGGGAGTTGCCTGGTGTCCACTGCCTCCAGCCACTACCTTACAGGCCCTTCCATTTGTGTGGGCATCAACTCAGATGAGGGAGCACTACTGATGAGTGAATTCATCTCTGTTTACTGGTTCCCTCCCTGCTTCTGTGGTTGCCTTTGTAACTGGAGTTCTGACCTGCTTCCCTGCATTTTCTTCATTAGTCCTTGTTTGTGTTTTACTCACCTTGCTTCACTATGGATTTGTTTACCCTGTGTCTGCCTTAGTAGTACTTCCATGAACTTGATTTCTCTCTACCCTTGTATGTTGCCTTCTATGTCTCAGAATGGCCACTTTGTTGGACCTCCACTCCATCTCTTTCCTTGATCACCCTTCTCAAGTAGTGTTGGAATCATTACAAAGCATATGAAAAAAAA
>NW_006921930.1:3628958-3629482 GCF_000298275.1 Orycteropus afer afer
AAAAAAAAAAAAAAATACATCGTATTTGTGAAATCACCTTGTAAACTGTACAGGTACTTTTAAAATGTCAGTTTTTAAAAGCATTGATTAAACTATTAGGAATAGTCATGACTCTTATTGTACCTCATCATTGCAAGAGAGTAACACCAAAGAATAAGGCATTTTGAAACTTTCATGGGACATTAATCTGTACCTTTTTAGAAGTATCTCATTAGGAAGTTACTACTGACCAAATAAGGTTGTAGAGTTTGCCAAATGAGGTGGAATTGTAATGGAACAACAAAAACCATCTACCTTAATGGACTTTGTGATCATGGGATACTTAAATGTAAGTAGGGTAAATCAGGGCTAATCTTCATTTATCTGTCCACTTGAAAACAATTATTTCCAGGGTATGCCTTAGCATACTTTTTTACAATTAGTTATCCCTACCAAAAATATCATTTGCAAAAGGTAAACTTATAAAATAAAATGAAAAGGAAAAGCTTAATAAATGCTGTATATCAGACCATTCATATGGAAAT
>NW_006921930.1:3631197-3640539 GCF_000298275.1 Orycteropus afer afer
TGACATCCATTTTGGTCTTTTCTTCCTCTCTTGTCTTTTTAATGACCTCTTGCTTTCTTCGTGGATGATGTTCTTGATGGCATCCCCAGTTCCTCTTGTTTTCTGTCATTGGTGTTCAGTGTATCAAATCTCTTCCTTAAATGGTCTCTAAATTCAGGATGGATATAATCAATGTCATATGTTGGCTCTTGTGCACTTGGTTTCATTGTCTTCAACTTCAACTTGAACATGCGTATGAGCAGTTGATGGTCTATTCCACAATCAGCTCCTCACTTTGTTTTGTCCAAAGATACTGAACTTTTCCATTACTTCTTGCCACAGATGTAGTCAATCTGATTTGTGTGTATTCCATCTGGTGAAGTCCACATGCATAGTCAGTACTTATGTTGTTGAAAAAAGGGTATTTGCAATCAATAAGTCATTGGTCTTGCAAACTTCTATCATGTGATCTCCAGTGTTATTTCTATCACCAACACCATATTTTCCAACTACTGGTGACTCTTTGTTTCCAACTTTTGCATTCCAGCCACCATTGATAATGAACACATCATGATTGTATGTCTGGTCAATTTCATATTGCAGTAGTTGGTGGAAATTTTCAATTTTCTCATCTTTGACTTTGGTGGTTGGTCGGTAAATTCGAATAATAGTAGTATTAACTGGTCTTCCTTGTAGGTGTATGGATATTATCCTGTCACTGGCAGCATTGTACTTCAGGAAAGATCTTGAGACACTCTTTGTGACGATGAATGCCACACCATTCCTCCTCTATTTTGTCATTCCTGGCATAGTAGATCATATGGTTGTCTGAACATGAGGATGACTTGAAGCACTTACTGATGAAAATTAAATACTACAGTCTCAGTCTGCAGTATGGATTATACCTCAATATAAAGAAAACAAAAATCCTCACAACTTGTCCATTAAACAGCTTCACAGTCGATGGAGAAAAGATTGCAGTTGTTGAGGATTTCACATTACTTGGTTCTATAATCAACACAATGGAACCAGGAATCAAGACATCAAGTAACATATTTTATGGGAAAAATCTGTTTCAAAAGACTTCTTTCAAGTGATGAAGAGGAAAGATGTCTCCTTGAAGACTAAGGGGCACCTCACCTCTTATGCATGTGAGAGCTAGACAATGAGGAAGAAAGACTGAAGAAGAGTTGATGCTTTTGAGTTGTGGTATTGAAGAAGAGCCAAGAGTACCATGGTCTGCTGAAAGGACTAACAAATCTGTCCTGGAAGAAGTGCAGCTGGAATACTTCTTGGAAGTGAGAATGACCAGGCTTTGTCTCACTTACTTTGTCAGGTTGTCAGAAGGAACGATTCTGTGGAGAAGGATATCATGCTTGGTAAAGTGGAAGGTCAACAAAGAAGGAGAAGGCCCTCAACAAGATGGATAGACACAGTGGCTGCAATGATGGGCTCAGGTATAAGAAAGGTTGTGAGGCTGGCACAAGACTGGGCAGTGTTTTATTCTGCTATGCATAGAGTTGCTATTAGTTGGAGATGACTCAATGGCACTTAACAACAACACCACCTTCTCTTTGCCTTTCCAATCAGCACCAGTGACAAGCTTATCTCTGGCCTTAGACCAGTGGCCTTGACACAGAGATGCATGGTTGTGGAGAGAGTGTGTATGGGAGGAGTTACTTTAAGAGCAAGGGCCACCTTGTTTTCTTTGACCTTCTCCTCCAATTTTCCCTCTTCTCAAGTTTTCAAGTCTGTTTTGATAAACTGCTTTTTGACTCCTTACCAAAAGCCAGTAAAACCAAACCCATTGCTAATGAGTTGATTCCAACTCATAACACTATAGATCAGAGTAAAACTGACCCATTGGTTTTACAAGATGTAATCTTTACAGAAGCAGACTGCCACTTCTTTCTTCTGTGGAGTGGCTGGTGGGTTGGAACCTCTGACACTTTAGTTAGTAGTCAAGTGGTTACCAATAGTCAAGTGATTCCTTAGCGGTGAGTGTGTGGGGTGGATAGCTTGTTGTGTAACTCTCTTAGCATGCATAGAATTTTTCACACATTAAAGTAGCCTTACTCAAGCCTGTACCCAACTGTTAACTTGATTTAAAAGGTACACACAGATTGCCATCTGACTAATAGCAATGTTATAGGACAGAATAGACCTGCCCTATAGGGTTATAGGGCTGTAATCTGATATATTACCAAAAAGCATTATGAATAGAAGTGACACATTGTGTGATGTACTCCTGGAAGATGAGCCCCTCAGGTTGAAAGGCACTCAAAATACAAGCAAAATCAGTTTTACTCTGATCTATAGAGCTACTATGAGTTGGAATTGACTCATTGGCAAGAGGCTTGGTTTTTCTGGTTTTTGGTAAGTAGTCAAAAGCACTTTATCAAAACAGACTTGAAAGCTTGAGAAAATATAGGGAGAAGGTGAGAGAGAAAGAGATGATTCTTGCTCACAAAGAGCTGCCTCCTTAAAGTAGAGTTGACTGTGGTAGTTACAGTTGTGTGTCAACTAGGCTGGGTCTGGTTGAGTGGCTGGCAGCTGAATGTAGTTATTCCCCATGGTGAGACTGGTAATCAACTCCATGGTGGAATCTATTGGAGCAGCTGAGTAGCTGCTTTGGTTATGTGGTCCGCTTCCTATATATAAGAAACAGCCTTGGGAATGGTCTCTAACTTATGACATGCTTGAACCCTGCATGTAGCCATGTCATTGTTCAGCAGTCTGCCATGCTCTGCCAAACTTGGGACTTTTGATAGACTTGAATTAATGGCCTGCTGTGTGTTTTGGCAACATCGGAGATGTGCCATTTTATTTTGTTGACTTTGGGTTTGTTAGCCTCAGCTAGTAGCTGCCTGAGTGAAGAGATGCCTCTACGTTCAGTGGGCCAGGAGCAAAAGGCAGAGCTGAAGCTCAAGGCTGAGAGGCTTTCACACAGCCCCTGGAGTCTGGCACTCTGAACTCGGACTTCTAGCCACCTGAGTTGTAAGAGAATAAAGTCCTGTTTGTTCAAGCATACCATTTTTGGCATATTCTTGTCAGAGAGGCACTAAGTAACCAGAACAGTTGACCTTAATGAAATAGATGGAGTTAAGCTTTTAAGACCTTCACTTGCTGATGTGGCATGACTCAAAATGAGAAGAAACAGCTATAAACATCCATTAATAATCAGAATGTGGGATGTATGTTTTTATGAGTTCAGGAAAATTGGAAGTTGTCTAAAATAAAAAGGAATGGATAAAGGACAATATCTTAACAATAGTGAGCTGAAAAGTACTGGTATTGGGCCAATTTGAATCAGACAATCATATGATCTACTATGCCAGGAATGAAAAAGTGAAGAGGAATAACATAATGTTCATCGTCAAAAAGAACATTTCAAGATTTCTCCTGAAGTACAATGCTTTCGATGATAAGATGATATCCATATACCTGCATTCAAAAATATGACCTTGCTGAAAGAAATGACTCTAGAGATCAGATAATAGAATTTTGAAAGACCAACAATTTATTCATTGCAAATACTGTTTCAATAACTAAAACAGTTACTGTACGTATGGACCTCTCTAGATAGAATACACAGGAATGAAATCAAAGACATTTGTTGAGAAAAGCAGTGAAGAAGTTCAGTGTCATCAGTCAAAACAAGTCCAGGAGCTAACTGTGGTGCTGATCATTAATTGCTCAAATGCAAGTTCAAGCTGAAGCAGAAGAAAATTAAAACAAGTATACCAGAGCCAAAATATGACCTTGAATATATTCCACTTGAATTTAGAAACCATCTGAAGTACAGATTTAATGGATTAAATACCAATGACCAAAAACTAGACAAGCTGTGGGATGAGATAAAGAACATCATACATGACAAAATTAAAAGATCATTAAAAAGACAAGAAAGGAAGAAAAGACCAAAAAAGATCTCAGAATAGACTCTGAAGCTTGCTCTTAAATGGAAAGTTGTTGTTCTTATTGTTAGGTGTCATCAAGTTGACTCTGACTCATAGCAATCTTGTGTACAACAGAAGAAAACACTGCCTAGCTGTGTATTATCCCCACAGAACTTGCTATACTTGAGCCCATTGTTGTAGCCATTGTGTCTATCCATCTTACTGATGGTTTTCCCCTTTTTCATTGACCTTCTACTTTACCAAGCATGTTATCCTTTTCCAGGGAATGGTCCCATCTTACCACATGGTCAAAGTAGGTGAGATGAAGTCTGGTCATTCTCTCTTCCAAGGAGCATTCTGGCTACACTTCTTCCAGGACAGATTTATTCATTTTCCTGGCAGTCCATGATATTTTCAGTATTCTTTGCTACTACCATAATTCAACCACATCAACTCTTCTTCAGTCTGCATGGATCATAACAAATTATGAATAACATTGTGAGGAATGGGAAGATTGTCCAGCTTTCACATGCATATGAGGCATTGAAAATACCCTCGTTAGGGTTAAGCACACCTTAGTCTCTAAAATGACATCTTTCTTAATACTTTAAGGAGTTCTTTGCAGCACATTTGCCCAGTGCAATACGACATCTGATTTCTTGACTGCTGCTTCCATGGGTGTTAATTGTGGATACAAGTAAAATGAAATCCATGACAATTTCAATCTTTTCTCCATTTATTGTAATGTTGCTTATCGATCCAGTCATGAAGATTTTTGTTTTCTTTATGTTAAGGTGTACGCCATACTGGAGACTGGAGTCTTTGATCTTCATTAGTAAGTGCTTTGAGTCATCTTCATGTTCAGCAAACAAAGTTGTGTCATCTGTGTATAGCAAGTTGTTATTGAGTCTTCCTCCAATCCTAATGCTGTGTTCTTCATATAGTCCAGCTTCCCAGATTATTGGATCAGCATACAGATTGAATAAGTATGGTGAAAGAATACAACCTTGATGCACACCCTGCCTGATTTTAAACTATTCAGTATCTCCTTGTTCTTCATGAGCACAATTAAGTGTTCTGGAATCCCATTCTTTGCAATGTTATCCATAATTTGTTATAACCCACACAGTCAAATGCCTTCGATTAGTCAAAACAGGTAAACATCATTCTGGTATTCTTTGCTTTCAGCCAAGATCCATTTGACATCAGCAATGATACCACTACTCATCTGTCAGTTTGTTGTACTGTGGTGGCTTGTGTGTTAATGTGAGTCTGGAGACTGTGTCACTAGTATTTCTAATAACAGCAGGGTCACTCGTGGTGGACAAGATTCTGTAGAGATTCCAGACTGAGACAGACTGGAAAGAAGGGAGGGGCCATCCACGCCTCAAAACATTTTGTTGTATTGACTATGAAAAGGCATTTGACTATGTGGATCATAAAAAATTATGGATATCATTGTGAAGAATGAGAATTCCCAAATACTTAAGTATGCTCTTGAGGAACCTCTACATAGACCAAGAGGCAGTTGTTGGAACAAAACAAGGGGATACTGCATGATTTAAAATTAGCAAATGTGTGGCCAACATTTTATCTTTTGACCATACTTATTCAATCTGTATGCCGAGAAAGTAATCTGAGAAGCTGGACTATGAAGAAGAATGTGGCATAAGGATTAGAGGAGTATCATTGACAACTTGGGATATGCAGATGACATAACCTTGCTTGCTGAAAATGAAGATGACTTGAAGTACTTACTGATGAAGATCAAAGACTACAGTCTTCAGTATGGATTACATTTCAACATTAAAAAAAAAACAAAAACAAAAAAAAACACAGAATTCCTCATAACTAGACCAATAAACAACATCATGATAAATGGAGAAAAAATGAAGTTGTCAAGGATTTCATTTTACTTGGATCCACAATCAATATGCATGGAAGCAGCAGTCAAGAAATCAGATGTCGTATTGCACTGGACAAAAGCTGCTGCAAAAGACCTCTTTAAGATGTTATAGAGCAAAGATAGCATTTTGAAGATGAAGATGTACCTGATCCAAGCAATGGTATTTCCAAAAGTCTCATAGCCATATGAAAGCTGGACAATAACTACGGAAGACTGCAGAAGAATTGATGTATTTTAATTGTATTGTTGGAAATGAATATTGAAAATACTTTGGACTGACAGAAGAATGCACAGATCTGTCTTGTAAGGTGCTCAATCAGAATGCTCCTTAGAGGCGAGAATGGCCAGACTTCATCTCATCTTCTTTGGTCATGTTGTCAGAAGGGACCAGTCCCTGGAGAAGGATTTCATGCTCGGTAAAATGGAGGCTCAGGGAAAAAGAGGATGACCCTCAATATGATGGTTTGGCACAATAGGTTCAAGCAAAACAATGCTTATGAGAATGGCACAGGACTGTCAGTGTTTCATTCTGTTGCATGTAGAGTCGCTATGAGTCAGAATCAACTCAAAGGCACCTACCAACAACAAAATCTTTACAGAAACAGACTGACTCATCTTTCTCCCATGGAGGTTCTAGTGGATTTGAATTGCCAAGGACAGCCAACCGTTCAGTTACCAGACAAGCATTTAACCACTGCACCACCAGGGTGCCTCAATTTAAAAGATGTTGTCATTATGTGCCATTGAATCAGTTGAACACATAATGATGCTATGTGACACAGTAGAAGTGTCTGATAGGGATTTTTTTTTTTTTTTTTTTTTTTTTTTTTTTAGCTCTAATCTTTACAGGACCAGGTCTCCAGATCCTTCTCTATGGAAACCCTGAGTGGGTAGTTGCTATTAAATTTAATGTATTTAAAGCATTTTTCATGGCAGAAACTGTTAAGCATCCTTTAACTCTGGGCTACAAGCTGAAAGTCTAGCACTTTTAACACACCCAATGGCACCTTGTGATATACTTCCAGAAGGTCACAGACTTAGAAACCCGATGGAGCAGTTCAATTCCGCACCAATGGCATTGCCATAAGGTGAAATGAACTCAGTGACAACTAACAACAATGCATGGATTTAACTAAGATTTAAAAAGTCTTTACATTTTGGAGACCAGGTATGCTGGTCTGATAGAGCCTGGTGGAACCCCTGACTCTGGGCCCTAGCTGCCCTTCAGATCTGGAAATAGACCCACACATGTGGCTTCCAGCCAAACAAAAGACAGGCATATGACTTGAACATTTACGTGAGGTAGATACACTGCTTGGAGAGATCAATCATGGGAGAATAGAAGGGCTGTCTATGAACAGGGAGACAGCTCAGAGGGCAGGGGTGCATGAGAGGGGTAGACACAGGGAAGAGGTAACTATGGGGAGGAAGTAGGTGGAGAAATTGTGGAAAATTTTACTCAGTGTCATAAGACAAAGTGTATGTGAACTGCTGTGTGGAAAGTGAATTTGCTCTGTAAACTTTCACCACAATCACACACACACACACACACACACAATCGCAAACTGCTGTGTGAAAGACTTCCAAACATCCTTAAAATTTTTCAGTTCTCTCGTTACCCACTCATTATTCCAAACACATGTACACCTCATTTTTCAGCTATGGCCAGCATATAGATTACAACTCAAGTCCAGAGTTGAGCAACTTGCAAATAAATCAGATAACAACAACAACAAAAGTCATTACTTTTCATTTTTGTTTTTAGTGGAAAGTTTCTTGTTTAAGTAGTTTTTCCTCCAGTAATCACCTGTCAGGAGCCCTTGGTGGCACAATGTTTAAGCACTTCGTTGCTAACCAAAAGGCTGGTTGTTCGAACCCACCAAACGTCCCATGGGAGAAAGATGAGGGAGTTTGCTTCCTTAAATATTTACAGCCTTGGAAACCCTATGAGGAAGTTCTAGGCTGTCTTGTAAGGTTTCTGTCAGTTGGAACCAACTTGATGGCAGTGGGTTGGTTTGGTTTTGGTAGTGCAGTAGTTAATCACCTGTCACTTGACTCTGTGAGAAACCTGTGTTTATAATGGGGATTTTTCCAATGTGATCACTCCCATTTTTAACATTTTCAAAATGTCCACATCACTAGAAGCTTATTTTAAAAGCACACACACACACACACACACACATGTTGCCAACTCTTTCAGACTTTTGGCAATCCCATGTGTGTCAGGGTAGAATTATACTCCATAAATTTTTCACTAATGGGTTCTGTTGGAGGTAAATCACCAGGCTTTTCTTCCAAATCACCTCTGGGTAAACTGGAATCTTCAAGGAACATTAATCATCTGTACTACTCAGGGACTCCAAAATCTTGTAGAAACTTCAAATTTAAACCTCATACACTTTCTAGTCAGAAGATTCAGAGAAAATGGTGTATGAGATATAGTTCTATTAAGAAGTCTTACTTTAAATTTTGAAAAATTTATATATATATACACATACATATATTGACATATACTGACTTTTCTCTCTGTGTAAATGCTGCCCTTCTGACCTCCCATGTTTGATTGTTCTAAGGAGTGCATTTCCCTGGTGCAGGTGTTCAGCTCAGAGTCCCATCTATTGTTTGACTGAGGGTTAAGCCAGGGTAGTAGTTCAATTCTGGGCATGAAGGGTGATTCAGCCTCATAGTCTTAGGGATTTCAGAGTCTCTACCTGACGAGTAAACCTGTTCATTTTTTATATATTTAAATTTTGTTCTATACTTTTTCTCTTTCTCTATCCGCGATCTCCACTCTTCTTTGCTCCAGATGAGGAGAGAGCAATAGTTGCATTTTAGATGGCTGCTTGCAAGCTTTTAAGATCCCAGTTGCTGTTCACTGAATTAAGATGTAGAACACTATTTTTGTGTACCGTGTTGTGCCAACTGAGTTTGACATCCGCTATGACTGTAGTCACTAGCCCACAGGCCCAGTGACTCATTCCCCAAGGTGCTTAGTGTGGCTAATAAGTTATCCTAACCTTGTTCCCTGTTGCTTTATACTGCATATGGACACTTTTATAGCACAAATACATATGTAGGGCCATTGTCTGCAAACCTATGTATGGTTGTGGGAATATTCTCATTCACCTATCTGTTCTTTAGCTACAAAAGGTTCAAAAGATCCAAATGAACCACTACATTGATAAAATTCCTTAAATTGTATACACACACACACACACACACACAGACTTGCCTCAAAACCTCACTCCCATCAAGTCAGATCAGACTCATAGCAACCAATCCCTCCTTGGGGTTCTGAGGTGGTATCGCTATAGAAGTAGATTGTCCAATCTTCCTTCTGAGGAGTGGCTGGTGAGTTTGGACCACCAGCCTTCTGGTTAGCAGTCAGATGCCTTAAGCACTACACCACTAGAGCTCCTATGGCATTTGACTGCTAACCAGAAGGTTGGGGGTTCAAACCCACCAGCCACTCTGGAGAAGGAAGACTGGACAATCTACTGCTATAAAGATTTACCACATCAGAGACTCAAAGAGGATTACTATGAATAGAAATCAACT
>NW_006921930.1:3641879-3645367 GCF_000298275.1 Orycteropus afer afer
ATATATATATATATATTCAAAACTTTATTTTCAGAGTGTTTCTAAATTATTTATCTTATAGTATTTGTTTATTTTACATTAAATCAACCAACCTAGCTTAAATTTATGAGCTCAGCTCGGTTACATATAATTTTTGAGGACCTAGTATATGTCAGCTCCTCTTTGGAGGTGCTATGATCAATAAGATGGAAGCTCACTGCCAAATGAGATTAAAGTTTAATCCTCTTAAATATTCCTTTAAAAAAGAAAAAATCAATACATCAATATGCTAAGTGACCAAAATAGCAATATAAATCATGTTGAAAGTTGTATAAGTATTCTTCATTCAAAAATTTTGAAGTGATATTTATGAGCAATGAAATCAAATAACTCAGGATGGCTCTTGTCTGTTATCACATGCAAAACAAGTGAAATGATAAACTCAACTAGGCAGTTTGGCCTGGGAATCTTTTGACATACTCTACAAAAGAAGCAATTACATTCTTTACTTATCTTTTTTCAATTTTAACTTTAAAATGGAGACTTAAGATATTGATATCATACCTTTCTTTTATCATATACATATTTAAAGCTATGAATTTCCTTTAAAGCCCTCCTGTGGCTGCATCTCCCAAGTTTTAATATGTTGTATTTTTAATACATGTCATTTCTTCCTTAACTCATGGATGACTTAGTAGAGAATTGTTAAATTTTCCAATATTTGTTTTCTTTTTTTCCCCCTCTCTAGTCATCTGATTTTATTTGTTATTTAGTATCTCCCTGGTCAGAGAACACACTCTGCATAATTTTGTTGCTGTTGTTGTTGTTGTTATTTGCCATCGAGTCGGCCCCGACTCATAGCGATCCCTCCTTGGGTTTCCGAGGCAGTATCACTACGGAAGTAGGAATGCCCAACCTTCCTTCCGAGGAGTGGCTGGTGGGTTTGAACCGCCAGCCTTCTGGTTAGCAGTCAAGTGCCTTAGGCACTATGCTACCAGAGCTCCTCTGCATAATTTTAATCCTTCTAAATTTATTGTGATTTGTTTTATGGACTAGGATATGGTCTGTCTTGGGGAATATACTATGTGCACTTGAAAAGAAGGTATATGGTGCAGTCTCTAAGTGCCTGTGGAATATACTCAAGGTTGTCCTTTGGCTTTGTGGACCTATTTTAAATGTATTCAGCTTCAACAGAATTTGCATATTAGCAATTGATGGTCTGTTCTGCAGTTAACGCAAGACTGATTCTGACTGATGAGATTGAGTGCCTCCATTGTCTCTTTCTACAGATGTGGCCAATTGATTCTTGTTTATTCTATCCAGTGGCATCCACAAATATAGTTGCCATTTATGTTATTGGAAAAAAGGTATTTCTAACAATTAAGTCATAGGTCTTGCAAAATTCTGTTGTGCCTTCTCTTGTGTCATTTCTATCATCATGGCCCCATTTTCCAACTACTGATCATTCTTCTTTGTTTCCAACTTCCATAAGCCAATCGGTAGTTATTATTAATACATCTTGGTTGCATGTTTGATGAATTTCATACTCCAGAAGTTGGTAAAAATCTTCATTTTTTTCATCTTTGGCTTTAGTGATTGGTGTGTAAATTTGAATAATAGTTATATTAACTTGTCCTCCTTGTAGATGTATGGATATTATCCTGTCACTGTCAGTGTTGTATTTCAGCATAGATTTTACAACGTTCTTTTAGAGGGTGAATATGACACCATTCTTTTTCAATTTTCTTCTTCAATTTTTTATTCTTGGAAAAGTAGATGATTCCAAATGGCCAATATTACTCCATTTCAACTCAGTGTTTTCTAGAACATGGGTCTTTAAGAGTTACAAATCATTTTTTTACAACAGTCAGTTTTTCAGTAGTCTGTCAGTTTGTTCATTTGTTGTACTGTGGTGGCTTGCATGTTGATGTGATATCAGAAGCTATGCCACTGGTGTTTCCAATACTATCAGGGTCACTGATGGTGAAAAGTTTTAGTGGAGCTTATACACTAAGATACAGAGCTCTGGTGATGTAGTGCCTAAGGCATTTGACTGCTAACCAGAAGGCTGGTGGTTCAAAACCAGCAACCACTCCTCGAAAGGAAGATTGGGTAATATACTTCTGTAGTGATACCTCCTTGGAAACCCAAGGAGAGGTTGCTATGAGTTGCATCCGACTCAATGTCAGTGAGTTTTTTTTTTTCTGTACATGCCAAGATAGACTGGGAAGAAAGACTTGGAGATCTACTGAAAAAACTGTCCAGTGAAAACTTTATGAGTAGCAGAATATTTTCTGATATAGTGCTGGAGGATGAAACCCTCAAGTGGGAAGGCACTCAAACTACAACTGAGGAAGAGCTGCCTCCTCAAAGTAGAATTGACCTTAATGATGTGGATGGGGTAAAGATTTTGAGATCTTCATTTACTGATGTGGCACAATTCAAAATGAGAAGAAACAACTGAAAATATCCATTAATAATCAGCATAACATGTATATACACATATGCATATACAGAAATGTAAGGATTTTAGACTTAATTTAATTTTTTATTTTTCTTTAATTTAAACCAAAAACAGTTCTTTAAAATGCTTCAGGTGACATGTGACTGGAAAGTTGGTTGACAGAGTACCTCATTTAGTTTTATGTTATCAATCAATCTGATGATCATATTCCAATTATGCTTATAAACACAAAACTTATATTATTCAAGGGCATCTTTACAATAATAATTTTGTAAAACTAAGATGTTTCCTTAAAGAGAGAGAGCGGATAGAGACCTGTAGAGTACTAATAAGGAATGACAACCTTGTAGGATTCACTGGTGATAGAGATAAAAGCATACATGCCCTGGATAATGAATTAAGTTCCCCATAATCAATGCATGTGCATGCGCACGGGTGTGCCTGCACATACACACACACACACACACACAGAGTGAAATTCTAACTTCTGGTACTTGTGAACATGGCTTTATTTAGAAATGTGATTTTGAAGATGTTACCAGTTAACACGTGATCATAACAGAGTAGGGTGGGTCCTAATCCCATCTGTGCATGGTCCTATAAAAGAGGAGATGAGACACAGACAGAGAGGAACTATAGTCATATGAAGATGCATCTACAAGTCAAGCAATGTCTGGGACTATTAGAAACTGAGAGAGAGAAGAAAGCATCATCCCCCAAAGTAGTCAGAGAGAACGTTTCTCCTGACACCCTGAATTCAGACTCTTAGCTTCCCAAAGTGGGAGAGAATTCTCTTCTGTTATTTAAAGTCCCCCACTTTTTGGTACTTTGTATGCAGCTCTAGGAAACTAACACAGATATCTCTACCTCCTTTGTGCTAGGTCATGTCAGCAGCAACTAACAGGCACATAAAACGGTTGTCAACAAATAAGCAAATAAACTTAGCATATTGAGAGCTATGGAAGCTGAGAAGACAGAATAACTGAGACTTAATGGAAATTCTGAAAAGGGGAAGTATATATACTTGGTTTTTAAAGGTTACAGG
>NW_006921930.1:3646687-3647273 GCF_000298275.1 Orycteropus afer afer
CTTCAGTTGTCATAAGGGATACTTAATAATTTAAAAACAAATGAAAAATAGTCATATTCCTAGACATTGCAGTGAAGTATTCTTATTCTGAAAATTTACCAATTGGTTATCTCAGGTTTTCTAGGAATAAAATCATATAATTGAAAGTAGTTATAAAGTAATCTTCAATTTCTAATTATGTAAAAGCTTTCAAAGATCAAAAATAAATGTTCAATTTTATCATTTGCTCTTTTTTTTAATCTTGAGAGACAGTTTTTTTTCTTTGAATTATTAATGTCAAAAAAAAAACTTTCATGGATTTCCTAATGCTAAACTGTCCTTGGATTCCTATAAAAACTTTCACTTATAATTATGTATTCTTTTTATATACTGCTAGGATTGACTTGCTTATAGTTTATTGAGAATGAATAAATCTATTATTATAAGTGGATATGTACTATAATTTATTTTTTATAAGATGTCTTCTTTAGGTTTTAATATGTAGGATACATTAGCTCAGTAAAATAATTAAGGAAACTGTCATTTAATACTCTCTACAAGTATACATAGCACGACAGTGATCTGATCTTTGAAAGTTTTAAGGAAC
>NW_006921930.1:3648133-3649495 GCF_000298275.1 Orycteropus afer afer
TGTTCCACATTGTTCTCCCACTCTGTCCAGGATCTCCTACATAGATCCCCATCTGAGTGGTTGACAGTGGTAGCCTGGCACCATCTAGTTCTTCTGGTCTCATAGTCATACAGGCTGAGGATTGCATGATGTACCAGTCACTTGGACTAATTGTTTCCATGCATCTTTGGTTTCCTTCATCTCTGCTCTGGACAAGGAGGGACCCATTGCTGGATTTAGATGGCTGCTTGCAAGGTTTTAAGATCCCAGGAACTACTCGCCAAAGTAGGATGTAGAAAAATGTTTTTATGTAATATGTTATCTTAGCATATATTTTATATCATTGTTTTTATTTTGCTGTGTCATTTAAACATGTTTTATCTCTAGACACTATTTACTTTTATTTTTCTAGCTATTTTTCTAATTACAATTTATTAAGCAACTCTCATTTTTAGTCATCATTCAGTCATTTATATATTTTACTTTTTACTTTTACCTTTAGGGAATCATTGTGGTGTAGAGGTTAGTATCCTTAGTTTGCATTTGCAGAAACTGCAATTTACTAAGGTTAAATGAATTGCTCAATGTCCCACATTAAATAATGAGATGAGTTTTCTAGTATCCTAACTTCTCATTAAGCTGTAAACTTGTGAGGGTACAGTGTCCTGTTCATCTTTATGCATTGTATTTCTTACATGATTCCAGGCAGATTGCCTGTAAAATTGAACAGAGCCCTGATCTTTCCATTAAACGCTCAGTAATAAAGTGTTATCAATTCTGTTTCTTATGATGATAATTTTATTAAGGTAAAACAAACTAAGTTATTATGTCTCACTTCAGAAAATTGTAAGACGCACAGGTTTTATGTTTCTATTTGGTAACTGACTTTATTTTTGCATAGTATACTATAGTATAGTGTGCATATTTTTAATATAGGATTAGATTCAGTTGGGCAGATGTCTGACTCCATATAATCACTACTCAAATCAAGATATACAACCTTTCCATCACACAGAATAATTCCCACTGTCCAATTTGCAGTCCATGTCATCTTCTCCTTTGTCACTAGGCAATAATTAAACTGCTTCCTATTGCTAAAGATTTGCTTTAACTGTTTTAGAATATAATCTAAAGTGACTCATTCAAAAATGTATTGTTTTGTATCTAGCTTAATATACTTAACATAATGTTTTTGAGATTCATCCATGTTATTCTATCAGGAGTTAATTGCTTCTTTTTGATAAGTAGTATGGAATTTTGTGACTACACCAGTTTCTTTACCATTTGCCTATTGATAGACTTTTGGATTGTTTTCAGTCTTTGGCTATTATGAATGAAGTAGTCATAAACATTAATACTCATGAGATTTTCTGACCCTGAGGG
>NW_006921930.1:3649925-3652622 GCF_000298275.1 Orycteropus afer afer
TTTTAAGTTGTATTTCCTAGCTGAACAGTGATGTTGATATCTTTTCATGGTATTTTGGGGCATTCATATACCTTCTGTAAAGTATCCAAATATTTTACATGTTTTTAATTGAGTTTCTTGCATATTTATTACTGAACTGTAGGAGCTCTTTATAAATTAGGATCCAGGTTTGCTGGTCTGATAGAGCCTGGTGGAACCACTGAGACTATGGCCCCTAATTGCCCTTCTGGTCTGGAATTGAACCCACACCTGTGGCTTCCAGTGAAGCAAAAAACAGGCATAGGAGTTGAACTTTTACTTGAGGTAAATACACTCCTTGGAGAGAACAATCATGGGAGAAAGAAGGGCTGTTTATGCACAGGGAGACAGCTGGGGGCCAGGGGTGCATGGAAGGATGGACACAGGAAAGAGGTGACTGTCTGGAGGAAGTGGGAGGGGAGCTGTTGCATTGTGGTGAATTGTAGTCAATGTCATGAGACAAAGTATATGTGAACTGCTAAATGGAAAATGAATTTGCTCTGTAAATTTTCACTCAAATCACAATTTAAAAAAAAGTTCTTTATAAATTATATTTTGTTTATCAAATATATGTATTGCGAATATTTTATCCTAGCTTGTGGCTTTGCTTTCTTAATTTTTTAATGATGTCTTTTGAAAAGAAGTTTTACAATTATATTTTGTTCAATATGTCTCTTTTCAAAAATGATTAGTGCTTTTTATTTATTTTGGTCTAATCTAAGAAATCTTAGTCCACCTGGAGTTGCAAAGGTTTTATGCTTTTTTCTTTTAAAAGTTATCTAATTTAATTCTCAGTGTTTCGATCTATGGTTATTTTTGAGTTGGCTATTTTTTTTAATCGTATTTCTTTTATTATGTACATGGAGTAGTCTTATCTCTGATGATTGAAAATCTTGTAATTGTCTTATTAAACTACTTTGCCACCTTTGCTGAAAATCTATTAACCTCATATATATGGATCTATTTCTGAGTCTTCATTCTGTTAAGCCAATACTTCACTGTCTTGATTGCTGTAACAATATATCAAGTCATATAATTGCTTACTATAAATCTTCTATCCTTGTTCTTTTTCCAAAATGCTTTTGGTTTCATCTGCTTCTCTGCATTCCTATGTAAATTTCCCCCAAAATAATATTCTATGAAGAAGCCTGCTGGTATTTTGACTGATACTGCATTGAATCAATACATGAATTTGAGAGAATATAAATGTTAATAAGGAGCTCTGGTAGCATAGTGCCTAAGGCACTTGACTGCTAACCAGAAGGCTGGCGGTTCAAACCCACCAGCCACTCCTTGGAAGGAAGGTTGGGCAATCCTACTTCCGTAGTGATACTGCCTTGGAAACCCAAGGATGGGTCGCTATGAGTCGGGGTTGACTCGATGGCAAACAACAACAACAACAACAACAAATGTTAATAATATTGTATGTCTTAACCCATGAACTTGGTATATTTCTCTATTTGTTGTTGTTATTATGTGCTGTCGAGTCAGTCCCAACTCATAGCGACCACTTCTTGAGTTTCTGAGGTGGTATCACTCCAGAAATAGATTTCCCAACCTTCCTTCCGAGGAGTGGTTGGTGGGTTTGAACTGCCAGCCTTCTCGTTAGCAGTCAAGTGCCTTAGGCACTACGCTACCAGAGCTCCCATTTCTCTACTTAGGTTTTTTAAAAAATATTTCACAAATGTTTTGTAGGATAACAATGTAAAGTCCCTTATATCTTTTGTTAAATTTTTAGGTTTTCTGTTTTTTTCACACTATTTAAATGGTTTTATTAAGTATAAAATTCGAATTGTTAATTGTTTGTGTGTAGAGGTATAGTTTTTGATGTTGTTGGTGGTGTCAGGTCTGTTGTACTGGATCCAATTCATAGCAAAGCTATGTTCAACAGAACAAAACACTGTCTGGTCCTGTGCTGTTGTTGTTGTTGTAAGGTGCAATGAATTGGCTTCCACTCATAGCAACCCTATGTACAACAGAACAAAACACTACCCGGTCCTATGCCAGCCTCCCAATCCTTGCTATTCCCAAGCCCATCATTGCAGCCACTGTGTCAATACATCTTATTGAAGGCCTTCCCCTTTACCAAGGGGAACGATCCTACACTTTACCAAGCATGATATCCTTCTCCAGGTGATGGTCCCTTCTGACAACATGACCAAAGTAGGTGAAATGAGGTCTGGCCATTTTCATTTCCAAGGAGCATTCTGGCTGCACTTCTTCCAGGACAAATTTGTTCATTCTTCTGGCAGTCCATGGTAGTTTCACTATTCTTCATCAACACCACAACTCAAAAGTATAAACTCTTCTTCGATCTTCCTTGTGGCAGTCTCACGCTTTTTGCTATGCTTAAGCCCACATCATAGTCACTGTGTCAGTCCATCTCCTTGAGGGCCTTCCCCTTTTTCACTGATTCTCTACTTTACCAAGCATGATCTGCTTTACCAGGGACTGATCACTTCTGACAACATGACCAAAGTACATGAGATGAGGAGTTCCAGCAAGATGGCGGACTAGGCAGAAGGACTGCACAGACCCTCTTCAACAAAGACAAGGGAAACCAATTAACACAGACACAGATGATAATCTTTGACCCCTGAGCCTTGAAGGGAAGGATACAGAAGTGGACTAAACCCCAACTAGCAGAAGAATTTTTGTGAAAATACCAAAAAAGGAGAC
>NW_006921930.1:3672052-3673485 GCF_000298275.1 Orycteropus afer afer
CTATCTGAAGAATAGATTTGAAGCACTGAACAATGTTCTGGTTACCTAGTATCACTCTGACAACAATATACTACAAATGGGATGGCTTAAACAAACAGGAGTTTATTCTTAAAGTTTGGAGGCTTTAGGTCCAAATTCAAATTGCCAAGCTCTAGGGGCTGGGTGAAAGCCCCTCAGCCTTGGGCTTCACCTCTGCTTCAAGCTCCTGGCCCAGTGAAGCTAGCGGCTTTTTTTTCACTCAGACAGCTTCTGGTTCCTGAGGCTGACAAGCCCGAGGCTGACAAGTAAAAAGGTACAGTCCTAATATTACCAAACTACATGGCAGGCCATTAATTCAAATTCGTTGTAAGTCCCCAGGCTGACAGAGCATGGTATGCAGCTGAACAATGACATGGCTACCTGCAGGGTCAAAGTGTGCCATAAACTAGAGACTTACCCCAAGGCTTCTCCTTATATACAGAAAGCAAACCACATTCCCTAAGGCAGCTACTTAGCTGCTCACAGTAGATTCCACCATGGAGTTGATTACCAGTCTCATCATAGGGAATACTACATCCAGCTGCCCAGTCATTCAACCAGCCCCAGCCAAGCTGACACACAAAGTGAACTACCACACACACCAATGGCCAAAAACCAGACGAGTTGTTGGATGACAATGAAAACATCATATATGAAGAAAGCAAAAGGTCATTAGAGACAGGAAAAGAAGAAAAGACCAAAAAGGATGTCAGAAGAGACTCTGAAACTTGATCTGGAACAAAGAGTAACTAAAGCAAATGGAAGAAGTGACAAGATAAAAGAGCTGAACAGATTTCAAAAAGCAGCTCAAGAAGACAAAGTCAATTACTATAAAGAAATATGCAAAGACCTAGAGTTAGAAAACATAAAAAGGAAGAACATACTTGGAATTTCTCAAGCTGAAACAACAGAAGAAGAATAAACAAATTCAAGCATCAAGTTGCAATATTGAAGGATTATATGGGCAAAATATTAAATGATGTGGGAAGAATAAAAATAAAATAGAATACACAAAGTGACTGTACAAAAAGAATTGGTCTATGTTCAATTATTTCAGGAGGTGGCATATGATCAAGAACTAATGGTGCTGAAAGAAGAAGTTAAAGCTGCACGGAAGGAATTAGTGAAAAAGAGGGCTCGAGAAATTGATGGAATACCCACTGAGATGTTTCAACAAACAGATGCAATGCTGGAGGCACTTATCTATACCAAGTAATTTGGAGGATAGCTACCTGGCCAACTGATTTGAAAGAGATCCATCTTTGTTCCCTTTCCAAAGAAAGGGGACACAAAAGAGTGCAGACATTATCAAACCATATCATTAATATCACA
The DNA here is from genome assembly GCF_000298275.1 of Orycteropus afer afer. NCBI lineage: Eukaryota > Metazoa > Chordata > Mammalia > Tubulidentata > Orycteropodidae > Orycteropus > Orycteropus afer. The sequence continues at coordinate 3,673,403 of NW_006921930.1, forward strand.
TGCACATAAAATTTTGCTAAAGTTACTTCAGGAATTATTGCAGCAGTATTTTGACAAGGACCTTCCAGAAATACAAACTGGAT
>NW_006921930.1:3674205-3676580 GCF_000298275.1 Orycteropus afer afer
GTCAAATATTTCATTTTACTTGGGTCCACAATCAACAACCATGGAAACAACAACACCAAATAAGACTGTTAATCAAATTATTATCAATAACCAATAACAAATTATTACCAATAAATTATTGCACTGGGTCAATCTGCTGAAAAACAAACAAACAAACAAAAAAACGCCTTTAAAGTATTGAAGAGCAAAGATGTTAGTTTGAGGAGTAAGGTGTGCCTGACCCAAACCATTGTATTTTCAATTACCACATACGTGTGTGAAAGCTAGACAATGATCATGGAAGAATGAAGAGTTGATGCCTTTCAATTATGGTGTTGGCAAAGAATACTCAAAATACCATGGACTGCAAGAAGAATGAACAAATCTGTTCTGGAAGAAGTGCAGCCCAGAGGCTCCTTGAAAATGACAATAGCCAGACTTCGTCTCACCTACTTTGGTCATGTTTTCAGAAGGAGCCAATCCCTGGATAGGGATATCATGCTTGGCAAAACAGAGCGTCAGGAAAAAGGGGAAGACCCTCAACAAGATGGATTGACACAGTGGCTGCAATCATCAACTCGAGACTAGCAAGAATTGTGAGGATGGTGCACGATCAGGCAGTGTTTCATTCTACATAAGGTCTCTGTGAGTTGGAGCTTACTTGATGGCACCTAACAACAAGTGTAGGCATAAACTGTAAAAAAGTTTAGAAAGCTGGTTTTCTATTTTACACATTTATTGTTAATTGATGATTTTGTTTTACTAAATCTGCATAAATAATTGATAGTTATTTTTTTTTTTAATTTTATACATTCAAATAAACACCTGGTTCTATGTAATTATAATTTTGAATTTCATTTCATTTATGACTAAGGATGTTGACAACATTTTTTGCATGCTTATTTGTGACCCATATATTTCTTTTGTTGGAGAATTTTTATCAATTTTTAATTTAGCTCATTATAATGTCTTGAGACACCTTTATATGTTCTGGATACAAATCCCATCAGGTACGTGATTTTTATTCTTTTCCACCGTATGTATCTGTTAAAGAGCGGGCATTTTTACTTGGGATAAAATCCTATTCACCAAAGTTTTCTTTTACAGATCATGCTTTTGCAGTCAGATCCTATATTATTTTCTAAACTTATATGGCTTTAGGTTTTACATTTAGGTGAAATATTCAATTTAAGTTCCTTTATATATAACATACAAAACATGAATCAAAGTTCAAATTTTTGAATGTTGATATCCAATTATTCCAGCACTATTTTTGAAAAACATTTATTATCCATTACATGGCCTTTATACTTTTTAAGAAAAGAAATTTAAGAAATAAATTCATATATATGTAAGTATCTGTTTTGGGATTCTCTATTCTGCTCTGTGGGAGCTCTGGTAGCATAGTGGCTAAGGAACTTGACTACTAACCAGAAGGCTAGCGGTTCAAACCCACCAGCCACTCCTTGGAAGGAAGATGGGGTAATCTACTTCTGCAGTGATACTGCCTTGGAAACCCAAGGAGGGGTTGCTATGAGTTGGGTCAGAGTCGATGGCCATAACAACAACAACAACAACAACATTCTGCTCTGATAAATATTTCTATCTTCATGTGAATATGATAGTCTCTCAGTTAATACAGATTTATAATGCCTTGAAATAAGGTCATTTTAGTTATCCAACTTTATTTTTCTTTTTCATCCTCTTCCGCCTTGGGGTTATTCTAGTTCCCTATGTATACAATTGAATTTTACAATTCCTTGTCAATTTCAACAATTTTTTTTTTTTTTTAATAACTTGGATTTTACTTGGAATTTCATTAGATCTATAGATTATTTAGAAGAGATTTGACATATTAACAGTATTCAGTCTGGTAATTCATGGACATAGTGTATTTCTTCATTTGTTGTGCACTTCTTTCATTTTCTCAGCAATATTTTATAGTATCCTCTATAGAGATAATTCACAATTTTGTCAAATTGGTCCCTAAATACTTCACATTTTTTAATATTTTGTTGGTATATAATTGACATGTCATAAGTTCCCTTACTTACAATGTAAAATTTAGTGTTTTTAGTATTAACAAGATTCTGCAACCCTGACCACAGTTCAAGATTAGATATTTTTTTAAAAAATATAATCCACATGTCTAATATTCACATTTTTAAGCTATAGAATTTAGTGATTTTTAGTATATTTACAAAGTTGTTCAACCATCACCACTCTAATTCTAGAATATTTTTATCACCCCAGAGAGAAATCCTATACCCAATCCTCCCACCCACCAGCTTCTGGTAACCACTAACCTACTTTTGGTGTTTGTGTAGTCTTCACACTTCTTGTAAATGGAATTATGCAATATGTATTATTTTGTATCTGTAGATCTGTAACTTGTA
>NW_006921930.1:3676680-3678655 GCF_000298275.1 Orycteropus afer afer
AAAAAAAAAAAAAAAAGTACATGAGATGAAGTTTGGCAGTTCTCACTTCTAAGCAGTATCTCAGCTGTACTTCTTCCAAGACAGATTTGCTTGTTCTTCTAGCATCCATGGTATTTTCAGTATTGCTTGCCAACACCAACAATTCAAATGTATCTATTCTTTGCTCTTCCTTACTCATTGTCCAGCTTTCACATGCATATGAGACAATTGAAAACACCATGTCTTGGGTCAGACACATTGTAGTCTTCAAAGTGACACATTTGCACAACATTTTAAAGAAGTCTTTTACAGTATATTTTCCCAGTGCAGTATGTTGTTTGATTTCTTGGCTGCTGCTTCCATGGGCATTGATTGTGGATGCAAGCAAAATGAAATCCCTGACAACTTCAATCTTCTCTCCATTTATTGTGATATTGCTTATTGGTTCAGTTGTAAGAGTTTTTGCTTTCTACATGTGAAGGTGAAATCCATACTAAAGGCTGCAATGCTTGATCTTCACCAACAAATTCTTCAAGTCCTCTTCACTTGCAGAAAGCAAAGTTGTGTCATACTTATAACACAGATTATTAAAGCATCTTCTTGCATTTCTAATGACATTTTTTTCTTCCTATAGCACAGCTTGTCAGATTATTTGCTCAGCATACAGATTGAACATGTATGGTGAAAGAATAACCGTAATGGACATATTTCTTGATTTTAAAGCATATTGTATCCCCTTGCTCTGTTTGAGCAACTTCCTCTTTGTGTATGTACAGGTTCCTCAAGAACACAGTTAAATGTTCTGGAATTCACATTTTTGTAATGTCATCCCTTATTTGTTGTGATCCTTTTAGTAAAATGCCTTTGCTTATTCAACAAAACACAAGTAAACATCTCTCTGGTATTCTCTACTTTCAACCAAGATCTATCTGACATCAGCAATGGTATCCATCTTTGCATGTTCTCTACTGAATATGTCTTAAAATTCTCCAGTTCCCTGTCATTGTACTGCTGCACAATGTTGAGTCACTATCAGCACAATTTAACTTTCATAGGATATTAATGATATTGTTCAATAATTTCCACATTCCTTTGGATCACCTTTCTTTGGAATAGGCATGTATATTGATCTCTTCCAGCCAATAATCAGATAGCTATTTTCCAAATTTATTGGCATAGATGACTAAGAGCTTCCGGTATTTTGCCTCTTTGTTGAAACATCTCAATTGGTATTCTGTAAATTCTCAAGGCCTTGTTTATTGCAAATGCCTTCATAGAAGCTTAGACTTCTTGCTTTAATACCATTGGTTCTTTATCATATACTACCTGTCTCACCTACATTAAGGAGCTCTCATGGTGTAATCGTTAAAAATTTGGCTATTAAAAAAAATGTCAATGGTTTGAAACCACCAGTCACTCCATGGAAGAAATATGGAGCAATCTATCTGTAAAGATTTACAGCCTTGGAAATCAATGTGGGTAACTATGAGTAGGAATTGACTCGGTGACAGTGAATTTTGTTTTGGTGTTTCACCTACTTTGGTCATGTTGTCAGGAGGGACTAGTCCATGGAGAAGGTTGTCATGCTTGGTAAAGTAGAGGGTCCATGAAAAAGGGGAAGACCCTCCACAAGATGGATTGGCACAGAGGCTGTACCAATGGGCTCAAGCATAGCTTGGATTGTGAGGATGGTACAGGACCAGGCACTGTTTACTTCTGTGGTGCATAGGGTTGCCATGAGTCAGAGCCATCAATGGTAACTAAAACATCAACACCTCCTAAAAAGGTTCTATATTCTTTATATTTTCTTTTGATGCTTTCTGTGTAATTCAGTATTTTGCAGATTCTTCAGTATTTTAACTCAAGATTTGAGGTTTTGCTTCAATTCTTTCCATTTGAGAAATGCTGAGCATATTCTTCCCTTTTGAGAAATCCTACAATATTGCATCTCAAGGATTAAATTTTTTCTTCAGTTCTTACAGCTTGATAATTGCTG
>NW_006921930.1:3679111-3680470 GCF_000298275.1 Orycteropus afer afer
AGCAGTCAGTTGCCTTAGGCACGACACCACCAGAGCTCCTATTCTTGGTATATATACGCATGGTTATACCTTTACTTGTGTGACTTGTTTTAATTTTCTTCAGCTTTAATTTGGACTGCCATATGAACAATTGATAGCCTGTTCCATATGCTGTTCCTGGCTTTGTTCTGACTGATGATATTGAGCTTTTTACAACATCTCTTTCCATAGACGAAGTCAATTTGAAAGCAGATATTTGTAATGAGGGAGATCTGGTGGCATAGTGCATTTGACTGCTAACCAGAAGGCTGGCAGTTCAGACCCACCAGCCACTCTTCAGAAGGAAGGTTGGGCAATCTACTCTCATAGAGATACCGCCCTGGAAACCCAAGGAGGGGTCGCTATGTGTCAGGATCAACTTGAGGGCAGTGAGTGGCTTTTGGTTTATTTGTAATGAACAAGTTCACTATTTTATCATGTAAGCTCTGGCATCATTTCCATCACCAAGCTGTATTTTGTAGCTAATGATCTTTCATCTTTGTTTCCAACTTTTGTATTCTAAGCACAAGTAATTATCAATGCATCTTGATTGCATGTTTGATCAATTTCAGACTGCAGAATTTTGTAAAAATGTTTAATTTATTCATCTTTCACATTAGTGATTGGTGCATAAGTTAAAATAATAATTGTATGAACTGATCTTCCTTGTGGATGTATGTATACTAACCCAATACGGATAGCATTGTACTTCAGGATATATCTTAAAATATGCTTTATGATGTTGAATGAGATGCCATTTCTCTTCAATTTGTCATTTCCTGCCTAGTAGATCATATGATGTATGATTCAAAATGGCCAATATCAGCCCATTTCAGCTAACTAAAAATGCTTAGGATATTGATCTTTATTTATTCAATGTAAGTTTTGACAACTTTCAATTTTCCTAGACTCATACTCTGTATGTCCAATGTTCTGATTACTACTGGATATTTGCAACTCTTTCTTCTCATTTGGAGTTGTGTCACATTAACAAACAAAGGTCCTGAAAGCTCTACTCCATCCATGCCTTAAGGTTGACTCTACTTTCAGTATTTTGAGTACTTTCCAGTCTGAGGGGCTCATATTCTGGCACTATATCTCAGTGTTACACTGGTATTCATTATGTTTTCACTTGCTAATTCTTTCAGAAGTGAATAACCAGGTCCTGCATCCTAGTCAATCTTAATCTGAAAGCTCAGTTCAGAGTCTACCATGGTTGACCCTGATGGTATTTGAAATACCAGTGACATAGTTTCCAGCATCACTGTAACACACAGATCACCACAGTATGACAAACTGACAGGAAAGTGGGAGAAAGAAGACTTTAGGGGATAATTTTGG
>NW_006921930.1:3702706-3703869 GCF_000298275.1 Orycteropus afer afer
TTTTTTTTTTTTTTTTTTAATGACCTGCACAATTTCCCTGTTCAAGTATTCCATTTCTGACTGGGATAGTTTAGGTAGGTCTTGTGTTTCTAGAAACCTGTCCTTCTCTTCTAGGTTCTCAAATCTGTTGGAGTACAGTTCTTCATAATATTCTGTTATTCTCTTTATTATTTCAGTTGCTTCTGTTTTGATATTGCCCTTTTTATTTAGTATTCATGATATTTGCTTCTTCTCTTTCTTTTCCTTTGTTAAATTTGCCAGTAGTTTGTCAATTTTGTTAATCTTTTTGAAGAACCAGCTTCTTGTTTTGTTGATTTTCTCTTTGTGTGTGTGTGTGTGTGTTTGCATTGTTGTTTTGTTTTGTTTTCTGCTTCATTTATTTCTGCTCTGATCTTTATTATTTCTTTACTTCTGCTTTGTAGTTTTCTTTTGTTGTTTTTTTTATAATTGTTGGAGTTCAGTTAAAGTGTTGATTTTGATTCTTTACTCTTTTTTGATGTGTGCACTTATTTCTATAAATTGACCTCTTTCTCTGTGTCCCAAAGGTTTTGGTAAGTTCTATCTCCATTCTCATTTGTTTCTAGGATATATATATTTTTTATTTCACACATTATTTATTCTGTTACCGAGTAGTTTTTGAGCAGTGTATTCTTCAATTTCCACGTATTTGATATTGTTTCCTTGATCTTCCTATTCTTGATTTCTAAGTTTATAGCATTGTGATCCAAGAAGATGTTTTACAGTGTTTCAGTGTTCTTTTAATTTATTGAGGCTTGTTTTTGTCCTAACATATGGTCTATTCTGGAGAATGATTCATGTGCACTGGAGAAGAATGTGTATTGTGCTTGTGTTGGGTGGAGTGCTCTGAATATGTCTATGATGTGAAGTTGGTTGATTATGTTGTTGAGTTCTTCTGTATCTTTATTGAATTTTTTTCTAGTTGCTCTGTCCCTCCTTGAAAGTGGTGTGTTAAAGTCTCCTACTAGTATTTTAGAGTTGCATATTTTTCCTTTCAGTCCAGTTAATATTTGCTTCATGTATTTTGGAGCTCTTCCATTGGGTGCATAGATATTTATTAAGGTAATTTCTCTTGGTCAATTGACCCTTTTAGCATCATATAGTGTCCTTCTTTGTCCCTTATGCTGTTTTTCACCTTGAAGTCT
>NW_006921930.1:3704469-3705614 GCF_000298275.1 Orycteropus afer afer
TTTTTTCTCTTTTCTTCATTGTTGGTTTTGTGCTTACTAAGCCCATGTGTTTTTCTTCTTTCTGAATTTGCTTAGGAGGATTGTTAATTTTCTTTATGGTTCCCCTGAAGTAAATTCTTATCTCCCTATGTTTGGAAACATCTGTTCTGTAAAGACACTAGCCTTTCTTCCTTTCCACTTGGAAGTTTTGTAGTTACAAGTTTTATTCCCTCTACTTGGTTTGTTGCTGGTGTCATCTGCAGCTTGACTCCCTTATTTCTCTGGGCATATTATTTTATGAGCTTATTTTGAGCATCTATTTCTGGTTTGGTTTCTAAGTGCTGATGTCAAGTGTCTTCATTCAAATCTGTGGTTCTCCATTGTGGGTTCTCTATTGGAAGGACTCCCTTTAGCAGTTCTTCTAGGGTTGGTCTGGTTTTCACAAATTCCTTCAGTTTCTGTTTGTTTGAGAAAGCCTTGATTTTACCCTTATATTTCAGGGACAATTTGGCTGGATATATAGTTCTTAGTTGGCAATTCTTTCCCTTCAAGGTTTTAAATATGCAATCCCATTATCTTCTTGTTTACATCTTTTCTGCTGATAAATCAGAACTTCATCTTATTGGTTGTCCATTGTAGGTGTCATTTCATTTTACCCAATCTGCTCCCAAAATTCTTTCCTTGTCGTTGGTTTTGGAGAGTTTGATTTTGGTATGTGCTGGTGACTTTCTCTTGGGATCTATCATATATGGAGTTCATTGAGTTTCTTGTATGGATATCTTTTCTTCCTTCATGATATGGGGGAAATTTTCTGTTACCAATTCTTTGACAATTTTTCCTTTTTTTTTAACCTCTTCATGTTCCGGTATTCTAATCAGGTATATGTTGTTTATTTTCATGTCATCGACATAACTCTTATGTTTTCTTCATTTCTCTTAAATCTTTGTTCTGATTTTTCTTCATGCAGGCTGGTGTCAAGGGATTTGTCTTCTAGTTGGGAAATGTGTCCTTCAGCCAGTTCTAGTCTACTTTTTTGTCCTTGCACTATGTTATCTGTCTCTAATTTTAGTGTTCATTTTCTGCATTTCTAATTGATGTTTTTGTATGAGTTCTAATTGTGTATGTGTCTTCTTATTTTGTTCTTGAATGATTTTCCTGACTTCTTC
>NW_006921930.1:3707149-3708405 GCF_000298275.1 Orycteropus afer afer
AAATTTTATTTATGATAGAGAGTATACTCTGTATACTCAGCATGAGGCAGATTGATTCCTAAGTATTGTATCCTAAGTATTCAAATTTTCATGCACTTGAATAAATATACTTACCAGAGTACATCTTGGGTTAGAATAAATCTTAGCTTTTTCATAAATTCTTTCTAGTTCTAAAACTAAAAGGAAAAAAAAAACACTGCCAGTGAATTGATTCTGACTTGTAGTGACCCCATTGGGTTTCTAAGGCAGTAAATCTTACAGAAGTAGATTACTCAGTCTTCCTTGTGCACAGTGGCTGGTGGGATTGAACCACCATACTTCTGGTTAGCAGTCAAATGCCTTAGGCACTACACCACTAGAATTCCTTTTCCTAGTTCCTGGGACATGTTATTCTGAAGAGAAATTGTGTTTCATTGTTTTTCCTTTCTACAGTATGTAGGTAAAACAAAAATGCACGTTATATGGTTACAGATATTAATAGCCCAAGGTTTTCATCATAGTCAGGAAGGCAATGAGTTCATACAATGGGACAAGGATTGTATGAAGCCCTGGAATGTATTGAAGAATAGGACATACACTTTGCTTGTGGAGTTTACAGTCCTGTTCTATGCAAAAGATGTTTTCTACTATTATTGAATATTCATAAATATATACAGAATGTTAGAAATCAAATATGTTGAAAAGGTATCATGCACATGCCAAATGTTCATTTCAAAAATCCAATTAGATTTTGAGATGGCATAAATTTTATAAAGCTTTCATAGTTGACATGTTATTGGACACAAAATCTAATATTTATCATTATGATTCTGACTCCCTTCACTCACCACAGTGTTTCATAAGAGCCAAAGAAAGTCCCCAAGAGCTTTATGAGATTATTTTGGGACTGTGCATATCTTGTTTTTCACTTCTGGAGGAACAGGAAGTTATATCTGCCCAAGAATACAGAAACTCTAAAAGGCAATTTGAATTTGGTGTGAAACTAAGAATCCAGAAAACTTAGATTGGTTCTAAACATAGAGAAACATTATGTCTTCCTTTCTCTATGTCTAGTCCCCTGCTGTGGCATGATTACCCACCACAATAAAATGCTTTGTCCAACCTGCTTTTAAATTATTCAACTACTAAAGGATTGTTTCATTCATTAAAAAGGACAAATTGCATTATTTTGTAATCTTTATCAATCAGATAACATTAATTCTAACACAATTCCCTATATGAATACTAGATGACACATAGAAGAAAAACATTTTGTT
>NW_006921930.1:3708505-3711154 GCF_000298275.1 Orycteropus afer afer
ATATAAGGCTAAATGGAACATAGAGGACTTGGAGAAGATTCAGAGGACCACCATTTAAAAAAGCATCTGTCTGAAATGGCTTAGCTCTTCACATGCCTACAGAGTGGGTCTGAGCCAAAGCATTTCATGAAGTCCATATTGGAACACAAGATTGAGTGAAATTGTGCAGTAACTGGAATCCTGTTATAAATTGAGTTTAGATTGGCTCCTGTCCCTACTTCACCCTCACGTGGTCATTTCTTTAACTTTGCAATAACCCTACTCCACACTTTATACATTTGATCTTTTGTACTCCCATTAAAAATGACAGAGATTTTTACAATGCAGTAATATAAATACAAATGGAAACTAGTTCTTGTGGATAAACTTCCCAGAAATTGTGGTACCCTTTCTCAAGAACATAAAAATGAAACATGACCCAGAAACAACAGTCAGCAGATGACAGAGATCTTTTCCCCACATACTCCCTATTTTGATTAGTGAGACTATCAACTCAAACTCCTGAGTCAGAAACTTCTCTTTGCTCTCCTATATAATCATCATGTTCTAATGATTTGATCTCCTAATTATTTCTCACATATGACCTCTGTTTTCTAGGTCTGTGCTACAATTCAGAGCCTTAGCATCCCTCATCTGTGCTACAGCAGTAGATTCTTAAAGGAATTATGAAACCTAAAGCATGTAACAAAGAGTATAGGGAATAATAGTTTAGGCATTGAGTAAACACTGTGCAGGTTAAGAAATAAAACAATATCCATACAATTGAAGTACCCCATGTGGTATTACTCCCTAACCACTTCCCTCTTCTGCCTCAAGCGCCACAGAAGTAGTTTCTATCTTATCTACCATGCATTTTTCACTTGACTATGTGTGTGTTCACTTACACATATCATAAAAACCAATTGCTATCAAGTCTATTCTATATCATGGAGACCTCATGTAGGTCAGAGCAGATCTGTACTCCATAGGGTTTTCAATGCCCCATTTTTCAGAAGTCAACCACTAGGCATTAATTCCCTTCATCTTTGGGTTAATTTTAAATGCCAACCTTTCACTTAGAAGCTGTATGTAATATCATATATAGTATTATTTTCCAAGTTTTTAAAATGTATTTACATGCTATTTTCTGTATTTTTGGTAGCTCTGGTGTCATAGTACCTAAGACATTTGCCTGCTAACCAGAAGGCTAGTGGTTCAAACTCACCAGCCACACCATGGAAAGCCAATCTACTTCTGTAAAGATGTACTGCCTTGGAAACACAAAAGGCGTAGCTATGAGTCGGAATTGACTCGATGGCAATGAGTTTTTATTTATTTTGTGTTTTTCACTCAGTATCATTTTTTTTGTAGAGTTGTACTTGATTGTGAGGTTTTAGTTTGTTTACTTTCACAGTTGTTTATATTCCATTGTGTGATTATCTCACAGTTTTTTAAATCCAGTTTTTGATAAACAATTAGGTTGTATCTAGTATTTAATATAATTATGGTGGTTATAAACATTCTTTTACCTGCTTTTTTGGAGATTGTGCATGACCATTTTATATTATGTGCTGAGGTGTTGGACTTAATGGATTAAGGGATGTAACATCTTTAGCCAACATGCTCTGCAGGGGCTGTACCATTTTATATCTCAACAAGCAGTGTGTGCCTACCTTCTGCTGCATGTCCTCTGCAATGCTAGGGATTACTGATTCTTAATTTCACAAGATATTGAGCTGTGAAATACTCAACAGTCCAGTCTTAATTTGCATTTTGTTGATTGCAAATGGCATGGAGTTCTTTAAAGGTTTTTGGCCACTAAGATTTCTCCTGTGACTTGCTCATTTTCTCTAGGTTTTCTTTCTCTCAGTAATATGCAAGTATTACTTATATATTCTGAATGCCACTTATTTTCGGTTTTCCTGAAAATATTTCTTCTTTGCTTGTCACTTGGCTTCTCACTTTTTGAATGTGGGCCTTGAATACCAGAAATATTTTATTCTAATTTAATTTAATTAACGTTTTCCTTCATGATATATATGAAGAAAGCTATTACTGAAGAGTGTATCCTTTTCCCACTTATCTACAATGACCCCTCTGTTGTAAGTCAAGTTTTCACACATATGTAGTGGTGTCTTTGAACTCACTCTTTTGTTCAACTAGTCTTCTCTATCTTGTGCTTGCCTTGATCATAAACCCCCCAAAAAACCAAACCCACTGTCATTGAGTCCATTCTGACTCTTAGCGACCTCTATTGGGTTTTTGAGACAGTAAATCTTTATGGAAGTAAATTGCCCAGTCTTGCTTCTGTGGAGTGGCTCATAGGTTTGAACCACCAACCTTGTGGTTAGCAGTCAGATGCCTTAGGCTCTGTGCTACCAGATCTCCTTGTCTTGATCATAGCTTTATAATAACGTTGATATCTAGTTTAATGTTGTTGTTCTTGTTAGGTGTCATTGAATAGGCTCTGACTCATAGTGACCTTATATACAACTGAATGAAACACTGCCTTGTCCTGTGCCAGCCTCACAATACTTGCTGTACCTGAGCCCATCGTTGCAGCCACTGTATCAATCAATCTTGTAGAGGTCCTTCCCCTTGTTTCGTCAACCCTCCACTTTACCAAGGATGATATTGTTTTCCAGAGAATGGTCCTTTCTGACAACATGA
>NW_006921930.1:3711254-3714386 GCF_000298275.1 Orycteropus afer afer
AGTCTATTCTATATCATGGAGACCTCATGTAGGTCAGAGCAGATCTGTACTCCATAGGGTTTTCAATGCCCCATTTTTCAGAAGTCAACCACTAGGCATTAATTCCCTTCATCTTTGGGTTAATTTTAAATGCCAACCTTTCACTTAGAAGCTGTATGTAATATCATATATAGTATTATTTTCCAAGTTTTTAAAATGTATTTACATGCTATTTTCTGTATTTTTGGTAGCTCTGGTGTCATAGTACCTAAGACATTTGCCTGCTAACCAGAAGGCTAGTGGTTCAAACTCACCAGCCACACCATGGAAAGCCAATCTACTTCTGTAAAGATGTACTGCCTTGGAAACACAAAAGGCGTAGCTATGAGTCGGAATTGACTCGATGGCAATGAGTTTTTATTTATTTTGTGTTTTTCACTCAGTATCATTTTTTTTGTAGAGTTGTACTTGATTGTGAGGTTTTAGTTTGTTTACTTTCACAGTTGTTTATATTCCATTGTGTGATTATCTCACAGTTTTTTAAATCCAGTTTTTGATAAACAATTAGGTTGTATCTAGTATTTAATATAATTATGGTGGTTATAAACATTCTTTTACCTGCTTTTTTGGAGATTGTGCATGACCATTTTATATTATGTGCTGAGGTGTTGGACTTAATGGATTAAGGGATGTAACATCTTTAGCCAACATGCTCTGCAGGGGCTGTACCATTTTATATCTCAACAAGCAGTGTGTGCCTACCTTCTGCTGCATGTCCTCTGCAATGCTAGGGATTACTGATTCTTAATTTCACAAGATATTGAGCTGTGAAATACTCAACAGTCCAGTCTTAATTTGCATTTTGTTGATTGCAAATGGCATGGAGTTCTTTAAAGGTTTTTGGCCACTAAGATTTCTCCTGTGACTTGCTCATTTTCTCTAGGTTTTCTTTCTCTCAGTAATATGCAAGTATTACTTATATATTCTGAATGCCACTTATTTTCGGTTTTCCTGAAAATATTTCTTCTTTGCTTGTCACTTGGCTTCTCACTTTTTGAATGTGGGCCTTGAATACCAGAAATATTTTATTCTAATTTAATTTAATTAACGTTTTCCTTCATGATATATATGAAGAAAGCTATTACTGAAGAGTGTATCCTTTTCCCACTTATCTACAATGACCCCTCTGTTGTAAGTCAAGTTTTCACACATATGTAGTGGTGTCTTTGAACTCACTCTTTTGTTCAACTAGTCTTCTCTATCTTGTGCTTGCCTTGATCATAAACCCCCCAAAAAACCAAACCCACTGTCATTGAGTCCATTCTGACTCTTAGCGACCTCTATTGGGTTTTTGAGACAGTAAATCTTTATGGAAGTAAATTGCCCAGTCTTGCTTCTGTGGAGTGGCTCATAGGTTTGAACCACCAACCTTGTGGTTAGCAGTCAGATGCCTTAGGCTCTGTGCTACCAGATCTCCTTGTCTTGATCATAGCTTTATAATAACGTTGATATCTAGTTTAATGTTGTTGTTCTTGTTAGGTGTCATTGAATAGGCTCTGACTCATAGTGACCTTATATACAACTGAATGAAACACTGCCTTGTCCTGTGCCAGCCTCACAATACTTGCTGTACCTGAGCCCATCGTTGCAGCCACTGTATCAATCAATCTTGTAGAGGTCCTTCCCCTTGTTTCGTCAACCCTCCACTTTACCAAGGATGATATTGTTTTCCAGAGAATGGTCCTTTCTGACAACATGAACATAGTAGGTGAGACAGAGTCTGGCTATTCTCGCTTCCAAGGAGAATTCCTGCTATACTTCATCCAGGACATATTTGTTATTTCTTCCGGCAGTCCATGGTACTTTTAGTATTCTTCACCAACACCACAATTCAAAAGCATCAACTGTTCTTCAGTCTTCCTTATTCATTTGTCCAACTTTCACATGTGTATGAGGCAATTGAAAACACCATGGCTTAAGTTAGGCTCACCTTAGTCTTCAAAGAGACATCTTTGCTCTTCAGTACTTTGAAAATATCTTTGCAGAAGATTTGTCCTGTGCAATAAATCATCTGATTTCCTGACTGCCCCTTCCATTGGTGTTGACTATGGAAACAAGTAATATAAAATATTTGACGACTTCAATCTTTCCTCCGTCTATTGTGATGATGCTTATCAGTCCAGTTGTGAGGATTTTCATTTTCTTTATGATGAAATGTAATCCATACTGTAGACTGTAGCCTTTAATCTTCATCAATAAACACTTAAGTCATCTTCACTTTCAGCAAGCAAAGTTGTGTCACCTGCATATCGCAGGTTGTTATGGAGTCTTCCTTCAATCCTAATGCCATGCTCTTCTTTGTATAGTCCAGCTTTTTGGATTATTTGCTCAGCATACAGATAGAATAGGTATGGTGAAAGGATACAACCCTGACACATCCCTTCCAGATTTTAAACCATGCAGTATCCACTAGTTTTGTTTGAACGATAGTCTCCTGGTCTGTGTACAGGTTCTTCATGAGCACAATGAGGAGTTTTGGAATTTCCATTCTTTTCAATGTTATCCATAATTTTTTATGATCCACACAATCTAATGCTTTGGCCTAGTCAAAAAAACACAAGTAAACATCTTTCTGACAATCTTTGCTTTCAGCCAAAATCCATCTGACATCAGCAATGATATCCTTCGCTCCACATCATCTTCTGAATCCAGTTTGAATATCTAGAAGTTCTTTGTCAATATACTGCTTTAACCACTTTTTAAATATCTTTAACTTTTACTTTAAGATTTTACTTGCATGTGATATTAATGATATCATTCAATAATTTCCACATTCTGTGAGATCAGCTTCTTGGGAATGGGTACAGATATGGATCTCTTCCAGTCAGTTGGCCAGGTAGCTTTCTTTCAAATTTCTTGGCATAGATGAGTGAGTGCCTGCCATATGGCATCCATTTGTTGAAACATCTTAGTGGGTATTCCTTCAATTCCTGGAGCCTCATTCTTTACCAGTTCTTTCAGTGAAACTTAGACTTCTTCCTTCGATACCATTGGCTCTTGGTCATATGCCACCTCATGAAATGGATGAACATTAACCAATTCTTTTTGGTACAGTGATTCTGTGTATTCCTTCCATCTTCTTTTTTTTTTTTT
>NW_006921930.1:3719706-3723145 GCF_000298275.1 Orycteropus afer afer
TTTATCTTGTCTTTTATCTCATTTTCTTTGGTTACTCTCTGTTCAAGAGCAAGAGTCAGAGTCTCTTCTGATGTTCATTTTGGTCTTTCCTTCCTTTCCTGTCTGTTTAATGACCTTTTTCTTTCTTCATGAATGATATTCTTGATGTCATCCCACAATTCCTCTAATTTTCAGTCACTGGTGTTCAGTGTATCAAGTCTATTCTTTAGATAGTCTCTAAATTCAAAAGGTCACATTTTGGCTCTCTTGAACTTGTTTTAATTGTCTTCAGCTTCAAATTGAACTTGCATTTGAGCAGTGATGGTCTATCCAACAGTCAGCTCCTGGCCTTGTTTTGGCTGAATATATGAAGCTTCTCTATCACTTCTTTTCACAGATGTAGTCAATAAGATTCCTGTGTACTCCATCTGGTGAAGTCCATGTTTATTGACATTATTTATGTTGTTGAAAAAAAATAGGTATTTGCAATGAATAAGTTGTTCATCTTGCAAAATTCTATCATGCAATCTGTGGTATCATTTCTATCACCAAGGCCAAATTTTCTAACTACCGGTGATTCTTCAGTTGATTAACTACATGTAAATTCTTCTTCTTTTTTCTATTCTTCAGGAATATTTTAAATTCTTGGTCTTTTGAATTTCTATACACCTTTTAGATTCTCTCTTTCAAGTTCAATGAAAAATATTTTGGTATTGCATGAAGTAGCATACTATTGTGAAAGAATTGTCATTAATATTTAATCTTTTCCAAAAACTTACCTATCATTATCTTTGTCTTGTTACTGTCATCAAAATAGTTATCTTTTTACAATTATATCTTACAATTTCTAGTTGCTGGCATATAAATATATATAATTTTAAATATAGTTTTTCTCATATTCAACAACTTCTCTGAAGACTTATTAAATGCAATCTATTGGATGTAGAATCATTATTTTCTGAATAGAAATCATTTTGTCTGAGAATAATTACAGTTTTGTTGCTATCCTTTAATTTCCTATATTTACACATTATTTTATCTTAGTTTAAGGAGTCCTGCTGGCACAATTCTTAAATTACTCAGCTGATAACCACAAAGTTGGTGTTGCAAAACCACCTGCTGCTCCGCACGGGTAAGATGAGGCAATCTTCTTCCATAAAGATTCACAGCCTTGGAAACTCTATGCTGCAGTACTGTTCTGTAGGATCACCATGAATTGGAATCAAATCAAGAGCAGTGCATCTGGCTGGGTATCTTACTTTGATATGTAAAATCTCTACTTACTGTTTAACACAGGAAATGAGAGTGGGTATATTTGCTCATTAGAGTGGGAATACATCTAGGTTTCAAGATTTACTATAGAAATTTGCAGTACAATCATACACACACACACACTCATACACACATATATACAAAAGAGAGGACATAAGAATGCAAAGATGAGAGAGACAGTTGCCCATAAATTAACATGGTGCCATGTGGGTGATCAAGTTTTCTTATTGCCTCCTCCAAAAGGAGCTCTTGTGGAACAGTGATTAAAGCATTCAGCTGCTAACTAAAATGTTGGTGGTTTGAACCCACTAGCCACTAGATGAGGCAGTCTGCTTTCATAATGATTTATACCCTTGGAAATCCTATGGAAGTTCTACTCTCTCCTATTGGATTGGTATGACTTGGAATCCAATCAATGGCAGTGCATTTTTTTGGTTTACCTGCTCCTCCCACTCCTATGGCTGATATCTACTTCCTGTTCAGCTAAATTCTTTTTTTCTGGCAGGTAAAGCCAGATGATGGTATATATTATGTGCATAGAAAATGTCCCATCATATTAATTTATTACTATTTTTGAAAGACTTTTTTCACTTTTGCATCAACTTATTTATATATGGATTTCCATATGTAAACATTATGAAGAAATAATTATATGATAATGATAGATAGGAATTTTATCTGTATCTTTTCTATTTCATAATTCTTATTGCTTTTCTCTTATAACATGAAAATAATTAAATTATTCCAAGACAATTTCTCGATTTGACATCAGTAAGCTAGCAGAGAACAAATACACTTCTTTGAAGAAAGACAGCCAGAATGTTCTTTAAAAGTAAGGATGGTGAAACTTCGTCTCTCTTTGGACATGTAATCAGGAGAGACCAGTCCCTAGAGAAAAAATCATGTTTGGTAAGGTAGAAGGTTAGTGAAAAAGGAGGAGACCATCAGTGATTGGCTATACTGGCTACAATGATGGGCTCAAATGTAGGAAAGATTGTTAGGATGGAGCAGAACTTGGCAGTGTTTCATTCTGTTGTACATGGGATCACTGTGACTGAGAATCAACTCTGGGACCTAACATCTAACAACAACAGCCACTCTAATATTCTTAACCTCATTTTCAAGGGCCCCTTGTCCCACCCTACCTGCTGGGTTCCTTTCCCCTGTAGCCCAAACAAGCAGTGGATTCCAATCTTTTACTCCCTCTTGCATGTGTATATCCTTTGCTTCTTTCTAACTCACCCTAGTCATCAACCTTCCCCCCTTTTTTTCCTTCCCATCATCATAATCTACTGGCTCTCTAATTATTTTCTCCTATTTAGCAAATCTCACTCGCTGCCATTGATTCTAATCCGACTCACAGTGACCCCTCCTTGGGTTTCTGAGGTGGTATCTCTACAGAAATAGGGTGCTCTTGTGGCATAGTGGTTAAAGCATTAGACTGCTAACCAGCATGTTGGCAGTTGGAACTCACCAGCAACTTCAGGAGAAAGATGAGGTAGTTTGTTTCTATAAAGATTTATAGCCTTGGAAACCCTATAGGGCAGTTCTACTCTGTCCTAAACTATGAGTTGAAATCAACTCAGTGGCAGTGGGTTTGGTTTTGGGTTTATTTAGCAAATACATTAACATCAGTATCACAGCATACCTCAGTGTTGTGCCTTCTCTGCACTCAAACTTCTACCATCATCCTGATTGATTTCAACCTAACTAGGAGCCCTGGTGGTTCAATGGATAAGTAGTTGGCTGATAACTGAAAGGTTGGCAGTTCAAACCCACCAAGAGAAAAAAAAAAACCTGATGATCTGCTTCCATAAAGATTGCTGCCTCAGAAATCTTAAGGTACAGTTTTACCCTGACATATAATGTTAGAATTGACGTAACTTCTCACTGTAGCAACAACCTAGTTAGTGCTATGCTCTCTCAGTTCCTTAATTGCTCAAACATCTCTACTTCAGGAATTCTACATTCCTAGTGAGACCTCTCATCCAGCATATTCTCTCTGTATCAGCCTCTGCTTGACTTCATTTTATGTGTGTATGTCTGTATGTTTACTCAGATTCATCTTCAGTAAAGATAAACACTTTCTTACAAATAATGTTTTTCTTCCTTGCTACTCTCTCTTTCTGAAACACCAATCTGGAAAATTTCCCAACCTAGGTGAATCTAGATATCTGAAATTTTTTTT
>NW_006921930.1:3724139-3725578 GCF_000298275.1 Orycteropus afer afer
CTTTGAATTAAATTGAAATAAGTAAAAGAAAACGAAAATAATTTACATTGTTTGTATACATGAGTTTGTGAACTATTATACTTTATAATATATTTAGTAAGACCTGAGAAAGCTAGTATCTGTGTAAGGCAGAAACCTGTAAGAGAAGGAAACTAAATATTTTCCACTAAAATGAGCAATGGAAAAGTGGTAAGACTGCACCCTCTAAAAGAGAGAAGACTTAAAGACCTGGAAAATCAAGGCAGTGCTGTCAAGTGCCAGCTCTGACAGGCTTCCTTGTTCATAGAAAAAAGGCTAAAAGAAGAGCAGAAAAATGTTGATAGTATTGTTTTTTCTGAATTTTGATATTAATATTTTACTTTACTTGTTTATATTTTTTGTGCTTTATGAATTTTTCTGAAGTGATCATATATTATGTTTCTTATTAAAAATAACTATTTTTTTTAAAGTAGGTGTGGTAGGTAGTTAAAGTTATATGTCATATTGGCTGGGCCTGGTTTTGACTGGCTGGGGAGCTGGTAGTAGTTATTTCCCATGATGAGACTGTCAATCAATTCCGTGGTGGAATCTCCTGTGAGCAGCTGAGTAGCTGCCTTAGGGATGTGGTCTGCTTCCGGCATATCAGGAAAAGCTTTGGGAGTGATCTGCAGTTTGTTAGCCTCAGCAATCAGCAGCTGCCTGAGTGAAGAGACACCTCTAGCTCCAGGGGGCTGGGAGCAAGAGTTAGACATGAAGCCTAGGGTCATGAGGCTTTCACCCAGCCCCTAGAGCCTGGCACTTTGAACTCAGACCTCTAGCCTCCCAAACTGTAAGAAAATAAACTCCTATTTTTTAAAGCCACCCATTTATGGTTATTTCTGTTAGAATATCCAAAACAGTATGTGAAATTAAAATGAAAGAGAAAAAAAGGTGTTGAAAATATAATTTTAGAAATAAGCAGTCTTGCAATGCTGCCCTTTGTCTTTCCTTAGGTACATATAACAACAACAACTAAAAAAAAGAATTTACATTATCTTCTGAATTTATGATGCTAATGAACTGTTAGGAACTCTGGTAGCATAGTGCCTAAGGCACTTGACTGCTAACCAGAAGGCTGGCAGTTCAAACTCACCAGCCACTCCTCTGAAGGAAGGTTGGGCAATCCCACTTCTGTAGTGATACTGCTTCAGAAACCCAAGGAGGGGTCGCTATGAGTTGGGCCAACTTGACGGCACATAACAACAACAACAATAACAATATGAACTGTTAAATATGCAAATCAAAACTCACTGCCATTCAGTAGGTTCTGATTCATAGCGGAACTTCCTTGGGTTTCTGTGGCAGTATCTCTACTGGTGGTGTAGTGTCTAAGGCATTTGACTGTTAACCAGAAGGCTTGTGGTTCAAACCCATTCACTCAGAGGAAGACTGGCGATCTACTTCCATAGAGATAAAGCCTC
>NW_006921931.1:0-543 GCF_000298275.1 Orycteropus afer afer
ACATTATGCTGAGTGAAATAAGTCAATCACAAAAGGAGAAATATTGTATTAATTTGTTATTGTAAAAGTCAAGGAAATGTTTATCTATGGAAGGATATGTTCTTTGTTTGTTACCAGGGGTAGGAGGGGAGGAGAGGGAACACTGTTAGATAGATAGAGATAAGTATTGATTTGGGTGAAGAGAACGGCAATGTACCAAATGTGAGTGATCATTATAGTGGCATTGAGGAAGAAAATACATAGAGAGGTACGTGGGAAGTACAGACAACAAAGATTAACCCTTTTGCACATATAGTACGGCATTGTCAGTGAAGGCAAACATGGGTATGTTGGTAGATAGATGGGTGGACCGGCTAAACTAGTAGGTATTTCTATGAAGCAGGGAGTGTACCCAAGAACATGTATAGGGTTGGCAGACAATGGTCTTATAAGTTTATGTGTATGATCTGAATTCCCAGGTGTACAGTAGAGCTGACAAGGGGCAAGGTTGTGGTCACTGCTTGGTCACAGCCAGCTACCCAGAGGGACCAAGTAGTTGAACCT
>NW_006921931.1:1433-6805 GCF_000298275.1 Orycteropus afer afer
AAAAAAAAAAGAATTTATATGTCAGTTGTAACAGGTACATATGGCTCTTGTCTAGCCTTACTTTAGTGCAAGAAAAATCTCAAAGTCTTTTCTGTGATTTAAAAGCTGCATGTGTAGCAAAGTGAAAGTGATTATGATGAAGAATTTTTGCAAGTAGGGGTTTGTTTCATCCTTTCAAAGTGAGGGAAATTTACATAACACAGAAGAGCAGGTAGGAGTTGTCCATAAATCAGACGTTCATAACCTATAGACTGTCCATAATTTAAGCAAGTGTATTTCTCTCGCATACAGTCAGTGCTGGCTCAGTTCTGCAGTATTGTTGAAATCCAACCTCATCCTATCTTGTTTTTCTACCACTCTTAGGGTTTTGCTCCCGTATACATGGTCCAAGATGGCTCTCCAGTATATTTACATTCCAGTCATTATGACAAGGGAATGGGGGAAAGGAGGGTGTCCTGATGCTTTACAATATGATCCAGAAGTCGCATACATCACTTCATTTACCCTCATTGACCAGGACTTATTTAGCGTCCTATCTAGCTTCAAAGGAGCTCTGGTAGCGTATTGCCTAGGGCATTTATCTGCTAACCAGAAGGCTGGCGGTTCAAACCCACCAGCCACTCCTCGGAAGGAAGGTTGGGCAATCTACTTCCGTAGTGGTACTGTCTAGGAAACTCAAGGAGGGGTCTCTATGAGTCGGGTCAGACTCAATGGCACATAACAACAACAACAACATCTAGCTTCAAAGGAGATTGGGAAATGCAGTTTTAGTCTGGGTGGCCATATGCTTCATTAAAAGCCAGGAGTTCTATTACTACAAAGTAAAGGGAAAAATGGATCTTGGGGTAAAATATCAGTTTCTCCTACAGTCTATCCTTTTAACCACCCAACAATCTGTGATCACTTTTCTTTCCAGACATAAAACACAATCAGCCCCTTCCAAGGGAAACAACCTTAAGTACCATGTTATCCTTCACCTAACACCTTAAACAAGTCTGGATGTGACTACCTGCAGCCTGGATGCCAAGACACTAAATGACAAGTTATCTCCTCCTCCACCCCCAACACATCATGGTGGAACAAGAACTACCTATTAAATTTTAAAACAATGCTCATTGAAAACTTTGTGCAGAAAGTATTGAACGGGAACCTAAATTGGTGTGTAAATCTTCTCTGAAAAACCAATAAAATATTATTATAAAGAAACAAAAAACATACTTATTCAGAAAACAAAATAATGGGAACTACACAAATAGCCCCATCCATAGCAATGTCCAAATTCTGCTGGTTAGAAAGTCTAAAGACTCTGCCTTCTGTTTTCTGGAAGCCACTCTCTTGTCCCCTGTCTTCCTTGGCCCTTGACTTCACCCTCTAGAAGAGTTTTTTTTTTTTTTTTTTTCAGAACCACGTCTTAAATGGGCATTGAAGATTATGTCTTGTTCATTGAGTTTATGCTTGGTTTATGATGATAGAATATTTTGGAAAAAGATAACAATAATGGTGGCATAATATGAGAAATGTCATCAACGTACCTGAGTTGTAAATGTGAAAGTTATTATGTTGGCAAATGTCTTGTTGTGCATGTTTTCACCACAACAGAAGTAAAAAAAAAGAATATGCCTTCTTTGGGAGCTATAGGGTGTGCTTCCTGTTGGTACAGATCTCAAGCTCAAGGGTTATCAGTGTCAATCAATCACAGGCTTTTGAAGGCCAGGCTGATGGTTTGGTTTTGTTTTTTGAGTTTTGTTTGTTTTTAATGTATGTGTAATTCTTAGGCTTCCAGACTATTTGCTTCTAGTCTGTTCCATGTGCAGGTAACTCCAGCCAAAGATCTTGTCTTGACAGAGTTTGTCAGCCTGAAAACTCAGGCCGTTGTGTTGCTGGCCTCCATGCTTTGCCCAGGCCCCTTTTTGGCTTAGTGGCTGTTATCTTCAGGCCATCTGAGATAATAGACTTGGGTGGAAAGGGAACACCCTTAATCTGATTTTGGCTGCTGGGCTAGTTCCCATTGTCTGGAAGAGAATTCTTAACTGGGAAAATGAGAAAGGCTTGAGGCCAGAGTCTTAACTCCTACTATGGCTGCCTTTTCAGAACCAACTTAAGTCACTGCTTCAGTTTGGAGCACAGAGGCAGTTGGCTTTTCCAACTCTTCAAGGTTCCAAATCACCAGACTCTCAGTCAACCTAGATCACAGGCAACAGGCAGAGGTCCTCCCTTTGCAGAGCTGTATTCTTCCATCTCTGTTTGCGAGCTGACTAGATCTAACCTAAGTTCATCTCTCTCTTCCAGGAATTTACAGAAAGCAGCAAGAAACAGTCAGTGCTTGCAAATTCTCAAGTTGTCATAGAGTTACAGACTCATCTAGACCTGTAGCCGAAGACCATCAAGAATTAGTCTTGCTGGCAAGGTATCACAGATGGCAGTTGTATGAAATCTTTTGCCAGAGCATAACAAGGATCACTAGCTTTCCAGTCTGCAATATCTGTGTCTGCTCCACCTGCCACATGACTGTGAAGACAACGCCACATAGTTTAGAATCATGTATGGCATTATCCTATTTCCAAGTATTCCTAATCTGGTAATTATGATATAGAGTTCGGCTGCTGTAACTGGGAGACCAAACACAACAGTAGCTTAAGCAAGATAAAATTTCTTTCTTTCTCTTGAGGTAGTCTAAGCTGGTATGGAGGTGCTGCTCAGAAGTCACTGGGGCTTCAGACTCTTGTCTTATTGCTCCACCATCCTGGGATGTTGCTCTCATCTACACGGTCCAACATGGTTCACCACCATCTTTGCATTCCAATGAACAGGAAGAGGGAAAGAGGCAGGGGAGTGTGCAGTGGTTGAAGCAATGGGCTGCTAATCAAAAGGTCAGTGGTTCAAATCCACCAGTCACTCCACAACAGAAAGATGAGACCATTCTACTATCTTAAAGTTATAGCCTTGGAAACCTTATGGGGGCAGTTCTACTCTGTCCTATAGTGTCACTGTGAGTCAGAATTAACTCAGTGCAGTGGGTTTGGTTTGGGTTTTTATTATTTAGAGCAGTTTAGCCTATCCATGCTGTATTCAGTTTTCTAAACCCAAAAGAACCAGCAACCCAAGAGATGAATTGTGTTTTTCCCATAAAAGGAAGAGGATGCTGCAGCCCATTTGAATTTTAATAGTCACTCTATTTTCTTCCCTCTATGTGTATAAGATCTCATTCCTACCTTAAACAACCTGGGAGGAGAGTGAGGAACCTGAGACCCAGAGACAGTAAGCCACCCACCCAAGGCCACATAGCAGGCAAGAGGCAGAGATGAGACTCCTGCCCTGGGCTTCAGTGCCCCTGTCCATGAGAGGGGCAGCCCACAGCATCTAGGGTCATCTCTACATGCCCTATTGTGAGTCTTATTTTCTCTGCCATATAGTTCCCAAGGAACTGGGCTGGGGAGGGAGTGAGTTTCACCACCTGCCTCCCTCCTCTCCCCACACTGCTAACCAGGCTGGGTCCACACAGGGTACACTTGCCCTGCCAACTGGTGAATGCCAGTGTGGTGGTGACAGCCACCAGGCTGGTGACCACTACCATGCTCAGAGCAAACTGTACTTCAAGGATGTGTTCCTTGGATGCATCCTACTTAACAGTCTCCCCAAAACACTGACTCAGTTTCAGATTCCCAAATGTTCTGTCCCCACCCACTGAGCTTAGTCCCCTTGGAAGAGAGTTGGGGGCTGGGCTGTAGGGAATGAATTGAATAACTGCTTTCTTCTCTCAGGCTCCCCCCACCCACAAGTGGTCACTGATTAACCCTCCAGACCAGATAACCCCTCAGGGGAGGAAAAAAAGTGTATGTTTATCCTGGGTTGTAAAACATCAATATTGACTTCTCACAGGTAAAGCTAAAGGGGAAAAGGAGATGGGGGCTGGGGAGGGGGTGGGGTTCACTGCCTGCCTCCCTCCCAAGGCCTGAGACACTCTTGCCCAACCCAGAGCCTGGCCCACCACCTGGTCTCCTTCCCTACGGAGAATATTCAGGGATCAGACTTCGGTATTTGAAGAACTGCAGACCTATCCCCAGCTCACAGAGGTTTTTTGATGGTCAAATAAGATCACTTATGTTTATAACAAACACTAGGCCCTAGTGCTCCTGTAAATACTATCTCTCTGTCTCACTCACACACACACACACTCTCTCTGCCTCTCCCTTGCTCCTCTGCCTCTTATGTCTTGATATGTACCACTTTATGTACTTTCCTCTCGCTCCTGGCTGAGGCCTTCCTGAGCAAATACCCATACTCACCCAGAGCCAGAAACCTGAGGTTGACTAACCTAGGGGCTGCGGTGCCTCATCCTTCTTCCCTCTGGACCTGAGCGAGTCAAGCCCCTAACACCCTCTCAAATGCTCTCAGAAGAGCATTTTCTCCCGGACAGGGGCTCTGTGGCCACATATGCTCTAGGTGGGGCCACTGGTTCTAAGAATTCACCTGTGTTCTCCCCAGAGAAGCTCACACCTTCATCCCAGTGTCTTCACTGTTCTCCATCTCCTTCTTTGTTGGGATAAGGTGTTTCTCATGCCCCTCTTTGCTCTTGTGGAGGTCAGACCCTACATGAAATTTTCAATCATTCTGGGCTGAGTACTTTCTGAAACTCAGTAATGGGCTGGGGAAACTGTGGGGGAGGCATTCATGATTCTCTCCCAAGGCTAAGTCCCTCTCCTCCCTCCCCCAAGTGGAGCTCCACCTGATTCTGTGGGAGGCCAAAGCCCCAGCCCTGAGTGCCCTCCATCCAGCTGGCCAGAGGGGCCCTGTCCCTGGGCACCTGGTCAATAATTAACACTGAACAAACTTGGGCCAAAGCTGGGCCTCCCAACAAGGTTAGGACCAGACAAAGGCCCTGCTGTCCGGCTTAGCTGCCATCTTGGTGGGGAGGTTACTGGCTGCTCAGTCACTCCAGGGTGGAAAACACCCCTGCTTCCAGTAGAGAGGAGGAATGACTGCCACCCACCAAGGAGATGGACTCTGGAGGAAGAGGAGGGTTGGGCAAGATGTTGTCATATTCCAGTTTTTTAAACCTCAGCTTTATGGTCATGTGCAAGCCTAGAGTGGAGGCTGCTGGGCTGAGGGTCTGCTGTGGAGGTCTCCAAGTGGAGGGTGCTTTTGCAGCTGTTTGCCCTAGGGCTAACGATTGGCTTCTGAGAGCAGCTCTCTAGCTATACCTTCAGTTGGCCTCTCCTTCATCCCTCTTTCTTTCCTATCCTTCCAGCCTTACTAAGTCTGTTGAGTGTCTTCTGTGTTCCTGACCCTCATCCATCATTCCCCATCCTCCAAACCTTTCATTCCTTCTCAGTGCCTTTGCATTCACTGTTCCCACAGTCTTGGAAGTCCTT
>NW_006921931.1:7520-8544 GCF_000298275.1 Orycteropus afer afer
TCCCCTACCTTCTTAGAAATCCTATTATCTCTTCCCTCTGTCCATACTTCCTCCCTCCCAACCTCCTCAACCCCAACCTGCTGTCCCTGTCCAGGTGTGCTCTGAAACAGGAGTTGACATTTAATACGCAGACTTGCCACTACCTACTCTTAACACTGATCACCTAAAAGTTCACTTCTAAACAGAAGCTGTCAAGAGAAGGGTCACCCCATCCCTAGGGAGACCAAGAGTGACCAGTTAGTGTTTTATTTTAGGTTGAAATAAAACTGGGGACCCACAATACCCCCCAGAGCTGAGATGAGGCAATGGGTGAGGATTTGGGGGCTGATGGTATCAGCTGGGCCCTGGGGAGCTGGCATATCCCATGCTCTTAGATAGTCCTTCTTGAAAACAGCCTACCCTGTTGTCTCATAAGTACCCTTGTTCTTATCGAACCAGCAACACCAATTTGGAGTAAAAAAATTATGGCAGCCATCCTTAAGGAAGCCTAGGTTCTCTGTATCAGTCAAGACCCATCCCAGTCAGGCATTTTACTTCTTTTCCTTTGCTCTTCTCCCTGGAGGCCCTTCCATCACTAAGACTGCACCTAAGGATTGTAGAACTTTCCTGGGAACTCCTTCAGCCTTCACCTGCTCCTTTCAGGATCCTTGTACCATGGGCATCACCTGCTTCCACATCAGCTGCCTTCCCTGAAGCCTAACCCCTTGGCCAGCTCCATCATCACCCATTCCTACTCCCTGAGCCAGGGAGGACCCCCAACCCAAAAACATGCTAAGTGTGCTACCCCAGGTTCAAGCACAGGAAAGGAAGAAGTGGCAGAGAAGGGACACTACATGGGCTGGGGAGGCCCAGAGAGGCTCCTCTGGACCCCTTGGATTTTCTTTCTTGAGTAACCAACCAACAATCAAGCAGTTGTCATAGAGTTGACCCCAACCTGTGGCGACCCCATTTGTGTCAGAGCAGAACTGGGCTCCATAAGGTTTTCAATGGCTGAGTTTTTAGAAGTAGATTATCAGGCTTTTTT
>NW_006921931.1:9939-10453 GCF_000298275.1 Orycteropus afer afer
AGGCCCCTGTCCTCAGTGAGCTCTCACAGGCCAATGGCGAGAACATCAGGTTGGAGGCAACTTTCATGAAGTGTTCCCAGAGCAGTGAGAAGGGAACATAAGGCCTAAGGGTGTAGAAGGGCACCGTCTGAGAGAGAGTTGGGAGAGTTAAGGAAAAGCTTCCCACTAAACTAAGCAAGAGAAATCTGCGAATGTACAGGCCAAGAGGTGTGACAGAGCATCCCTGGAGCAGTGGCAGTGGACGATGGGGTGGGTGCTTGTGGGGAAGTGCTGAGAGATGATGCTGGAGGGGCCAGATGAGGTGTGGCCTGCCAGCTGGGTGGGGTGGTTTGGATTTCTTCCAGAAGACAAGTAGATTATGCAGGAATTTAAGCAGAGGTATGATGGGATTGGATTTGCAATTTAGAAAGATCCTCCAGGCAATAGCGAGGTTTGTTTGAAGAGGGCGAGTCCCAGGAAAAGAGAGCAGTAACCTAGGCTCTGAAGTCCCTGGGTGGTGCAAGGGGTTAATGCA
>NW_006921931.1:11033-12022 GCF_000298275.1 Orycteropus afer afer
GGAAAGCTACTGGCTATGTCATGAGAACATGTGAGCTCTTGAGAAAACCATGTGACAAGGAATGGAAGCCTCCTGCCAACAGCCAGCTCCAACTTGCCAACCATGTGAAGACACCATCTTGGAATCAGATCCTCCAGGCCCAGTCATGCCCTCACATGACTGCAGCCCTCCTGAGAAATCCTGAGGCACAACCTCAGTTGCTAAGTTGTTTCCAATTCTTGACCCACAAAACCTGTGAGATAATAAATGTTTATTCTTATTTTAAGTTTCTAAGTTTTATAGTGATTTATTATGCAGCAACAGATAATTAATAAAGGTTTTGCCGATTTCATTGATTTCTGACTCCCAACCTAAATCAAATACAGACTGAGTCTCCACCAGGCAGGTATACTCCTTAGAACAATCAATCATGGGAGATCAAAAGGGCAGTATTTGTACAGGGAGATAGCTCAGGGGGCAGGAATGCATAGGAAAGAAGGACACAGGGAAGAGGTAAAAACAGGGAGGAAGTGGGAAGAGAGCTGTTACGTTATGTGGCTTGCAATCAATGTCATGAAGCAAAATGTGTATGAACTACTGTATGGAAAATGAATTTACCCTGCAAACTTTTACCTAAATCATAATTTTAAAAAAGAAAGAAAGAAAGAAGTCAAATACAGAGTGAATCTCAGAACAAGATCAGAATGGAAGCTACAGAGCTGCCCAAACATGTATAAACATTATATGGAGTAGCTGAAAGTCACACACTACAATTTAGATGGGCTAATACCAGTATCTTTCTCCATTTTTCTTGTGCTGTACTTTTCTCTACATTGACAGAGGCGGTACACACACACACACACACACACATACATACCCAGTGAGAGAGAGAGAGAAATCTTTAACTTGGCCAGTAGAAAAAGGTATCTCCATTTTTGCATGTTGATATCCATCTCCTTTGAGTAAAATGTTCTGTTTTCTAGGGTTTTCTTACTCCTCTCTCTTCTCCT